>NC_048299.1:280517017-280593282 GCF_013100865.1 Trachemys scripta elegans | reverse complement strand
CCATGCCTCTGGACCCTGCGCCCCCGGAGCCCGGAGGGGAAGTGCCCGGCCGGTGGCTCAGTCTGGAGGCATGGGGGCTGCTCGAAGCCGGTAGCGCTCGGGCAGCTCGGCTTTAAACAGAGCCGAAGAGTCAAGGTAGGGAGCACAGCAGCCGCGGGAGGGGAAGTGCTCGGCCGGCAGTATTTTTCCCGGACGTGTTTGGCTTTTTGGCAATTCCCTCCGGCTGGGAAAAATAGCCGGACATGTCCAGGAAAAGCCGGACGTATGGTAACCCTAGTGATGGGCAGCCAGCACAAAGCACTCCCTGCCACTGTGACGCTGGAACTGCTGTCAGAGCTGTATGGGTACCAGCCCTCCACTGAGCAGATCAGAGCTGGCTGCGGGGCACTGAGCTGGGGCCGTGTGGCTGGGAGATGTGCCGAACTGAGCGATCCTGGCCTAGAGGGCAAAGGCTCAGACAGGCTCCCCAAGCTCTCACCTCCCCGATGCCAGGCTGACCCAAGAAGGGATACGGGGCAGTGGGGAGGAGAGGCTGCCTCTGCTATTGTCCTGCTCTGTGCGGAGCTTGGGTCTGAGTTGGGGTCCACGCTGCAGCCCCCCATGTCAGCCGGGCAGCTCCTCGAGGAGTGAGGATCGCTGCTAGCCCTGAGGGTGCCCCTGACCCCGCTGGCCTCTCCCTCCAGGCAGGGCTGTCCGCCAGAACCACAAGGACTACACCCAAGTGCAGCTGGACGTGAACCGCTCCACACGCCGCTTCCCCCAAGGTGAGACGTGCCCTGGTGCCGGGCGCGCCCGTGGGCAGCAAGGTTCCCACAGGCCCTTCCTGGGCTGAAGTGGCAGCTGGGGAGAGCTTTGCTGTGTGCTGGGATCGGGTGGCAGGGGCCTGATGGCCTCACCTCCCTCCCATGGGAACTGTGGGGGAGGGTGGCTGGAGTTGCTGGGGGAAAGGAGGATTTGAGGGGAGAAGGGGTGTTTGTTCCCCCCTCCCCAGAGGCCCTCCTGCTGGGACGGAGACCCAAGGCCACCTCCTGCCCAGGGGTGTGAGAGATGGGGTCGGGTAGCTTTGTAAGGGGGTAGGGTGTACCCAGGGGCTGTGCCCTCATTCCTGCCTTGGGCTGTTGCTCTCGGCTCACAGTGGCCAGGGAAGGGTTAAGTGGTTCCCCCTTGCTAGAGTCAGGTAGGGCCCAGGGTTCCCCGCAGGCTCCTGACTCCGCTGATTGGCACGTGCCCCTCCTCACCGGGCAGAGCCCGGCCTGCCTCCGGCTCCCTGGTAACCATGTTTTCTTTCTGTCCTGCCTGTTCCTGGCTCTGCCGTGCAGAGCTGGTGCCGGAGGGGAGCTGCCTGCCTCGGAAGGTACCTGTGCCCCTCGCTGGATCCCCTGCTCCCCCTCCGTAGTCCTGCCTTAGAACTTCCGCTAACCCAGCCCCCACCCGAGCGTCTGGCTGGAGCAGCCCCCTACCCACGCCCCCTGCCTAGAGATTCATTCCCTCCCCTCCCTGTCGCTCCCCTGCTGTCTCTGGGGGTGAATCTGCCCAGCCAGGTGCTGGGACGTTTGGGGAGGGTTGGTGGGGCACCAGTCTCACCCGGCTTCATGGGGCCAGCAGGGGCTGCTTGGCTGAAGAAGGTTTGGTGAGGAAGCTCTGTGCGCGCGTCAGGCTGGAAGAGCGAAGGGGCCCTGTTCTTTGCTAACCGTTCTCTTCTCAGACCTGACAAACTCACAACACCAAACGCAGCGATCACGCTCCCTCCCCACGTGCACCCCGCACTGGGGCTCGCTGGCCACCCCAGGCCTCTCCGCCTCTTCTCCATAAGCCAGGGCTTGGATGTGGGACTGGCTGGCTCAGCACGATGGGGAGGGACGATACAGGGCCCCCCAGCTCCTAATGACTGGTCCCAGTCTGCTGTGCTCCTGGCTCCCTGGGGGCCTCGCTGGGACCAACTGCCAGAGGGGATTAGAGGGGTCTGCGGTCAGGCCAAGGGAACGCTGCAGTGGCCTCCTGTCTGACAGTCTTCCCACCACACCCTGCCCAAGCAGAGCCAGGGTGGGGGAGCCGGAGGCTCCAGTGGGGGCCGGCTCTGTGGGAGGCACCGGAGCAGGGTGCTTGCACTGCGCGGTGCCCTGGGGCTCTGACCCTCTGTCTCTGCGCAGGCATGCGGGCCGAGCAGCGCCAGGTCCTGCAGGAGCAACTCATCGACCTCATTCTGCACATCCTGAGGGCACACCCCGAGCTGCACTACTACCAGGGCTACCACGACATCGCCGTTACGCTCCTGCTGGTGGCGGGCGAGCGCATGGGCAGCGCGCTGCTGGAGAAACTCTCCACCCACCATCTCAGGTACCAGGCCAATGGAGCCGCCTTGGAGGGGGGTGGGACGTCCCCTTGGCCGGCCTGTGCCTAGGCCTGGGAATCAGTGCTGGCACTGGAGGGCACTGTGCCAGCCGGGGTCCCCTGCGGCCCTGGAGGGCTTCGAGCCAGGATCTCCTGCGTTGCATTGCAGAGCACTAACCGCTGGGGCGTTAGTCTGGCACTTGAGAGACCTGGCCTGGAATCTACGGCACCGCGGCGTTCTCAGGCCCCTCACCACTGCTTGCCTTTAGCGTGACGAAGTCTTGTCTGTGCCTGCTGGGGGTTAGCTCCCTGAAACCACCAACCTCTGGCAGCACAAGCACTGCCTGCCAGGCCTCTACAGGCCCCGGTCCCTCCGTGCAGGGAGCCATAGGCACCCGCCAAGCCCCGAGTCCTCGGAGCGCCCCTCCCCTGAGCCACTGGGCACTCGCAGCCCTCCTGCGCGCACAGAACTCGCCAGCTGGTACGGCTCAGCTGGGGGCCAGCACTGTGCTTAGCACGCAGCACCTGGATATGTTGAGAGTGAAAACGAGAGTAAGTTTGTCATCAAAGACAGAGATGCCGGGCACAGCGAATAAGAATATTGGAAACAAACGGTTGCATGAAAAACAAAATCACAGCACAATTCCTAGAGACTGCACTTAGCTACCAGGTTACCCTCCTGTCTACAGCAGCTTCTCTCGCCCAAGAGTCTCTCCAGCGTTTTCAGCCAGGCCTGGTTGAGACCCCGCTCTCATGAAGCAAATTGCTGTCCATTTACTTCCCAGGCGAAGGATGCCAGGGTGTCATCTTTGTCCCCCAAATGTCCTAGAGAGCAAAGCTTCGAGGTGCACCTTAAGATAAGAATGGCCAGACTGGGTCAGACCAAAGGTCCATCCAGCCCAGTGTCCTGTCTTCTGGCAGTGGCCAATGCCAGGTGCCCCAGAGGGAATTAAAATAGGTGCCACTTGCTTCCTCCTATTACTTTTCTCTTTCTGAAGTTTTCTCGATCCTGCATTCAGCTCGGCTCGATGAGGTGAGACCCACTGTGAACCAGACACTGCTTAATGTACATGTAAACAGCCAGCTAGAAAAACATTTCTTGTCTGACAGAAAACCTGCTTTTCCCCTTTGCCAGTGGCGAGGCCCTAGACACAGCCCTTAAGAACAGTATCTGTGCATGCATTGTGCAATGATATTGATGACCGGTGCGGCAGTGGCTTTTATTTGAGACCTCTGTGACCCGCGGCAAAGGGTCCCCTTTTCTTTCCAAACGAGTCTCTTCTCAGGCCTGACAAACTCGCTATACCAAACACACGTCTGGCAGGGTATTTATCCCTGAGGGGTAACATGCAAGGTATCTACAGCCAGCTTGTTACTTACCAAGCCTCATAATCCTTGTGAGGTGCGTGTACGAGTAATACTTAGGGACTCATGTAACTATATTGACAGTATGCTTTATGAGCTTGGAGAAGAAGTTAGTCACCAGGGGATAATGTGTCTTGGTGACGGCCCACTCAAGCAGGAGGGAGTTGTCACCGCTCCCTGGTTAGCTGGTGATGTACTGCAAGGCTCAGTTGTCAGCCTTGGGATGGAGCAAGACTAATCGATGGAAACCCTCCGAGACAACTGCAAACAATCAAAACCACTTGGAGGTAAAAAAGGATCAGGATCGCCCTGTGTGAGTAGCGACAACAGACTGTCACTGTAACACAGCGTGGGGGGAGGGCGTCTGGATTAATTCCCTGAGGAAACATCTTGTGCAGCAGGGGTATTTTCGTGAATGTTTGGCTGCTGGTTCCCGGGAAGCCAGCTAACTCTGCGACGGACTCAACTTTGGGGGGCGGGAGCAGCCTATTGTGTCAGGTAGGAAAGGGAACTGTTGATAAGTACAGACCCACATGCGCATTTTGTGGTTTGGTTCTGTACAGTCACTGTTTGTTTCCAGCACTCTCTCGTGTTCTTAGTTGGATCTCTGTTCTTTCCTAAATAAACCTTTGTTTGTTTCATTATAAGCAGGGTGGATTTGATTAAAATCACTAGTCTGGAAGAATCGATTTAATCATGGATTTCAATATAAAAGTGCATTCTTGTTGGTTGTTATAACCTTAATACATATTCTTCACAACTCAGAGATAGATGTAGGTTTCATTTTTAGAAGTGATTTATTTTGAAAACTTTTCAGATTAGTTTTACAGCTATATCAGAAAATGAATGATTGTTTGGTTATTTCATTTACCAAAGGTAATTGAAGCAGATATTTATGAAGTCATGGGGAGGTGAACTATCTCCAATTCAACAAGCTAATCATTAATATTTGGAGGATTTTCGTGCCATGCTGGATTAGGAGGAGAACATCACCAGACAGACATTTAAATTGTTTTATTTAGCTAAAACAACAATGTTATGCATTCTGGATTTTTTTCTTCAACAGCAAACATATAATATTTTAACAAAACAAGCATATGAATGTTTGAATTTAGTTAAACATTCAAGTTTTTTTAAAATCAGGTTTGTTTTTGTTAAAATACTTTTGAACTAAAATAGTTAAATGAAATATTTTTACTTAAAAACAAAAATTAAATTGTCTATGTCAGCCAGGTCAACATGAGAAACTTAAAATATTGTTTTCTGCAGCTGACTCGGTCGTCTTCACCTTCATTTTCCTGTTTGTTCATAATCTGGAAAAGAAAAACAAGCTTTCCTGCTTTGTCAGGTCCCAAACGATTTCTCAATTTGGAATGAATTAGTTCAAAGGAAGAAAATATTCTTTCTACACCGGCACAAGAAGCTACTGCTGCTAACAGTGAGATTATCACTTCAACAGTCTTTGAATCCAAGTGCTTAAGTGACTTCCACCAGTTCACTGATGTGACTTTCTTTAAAACATCATCAGCAAACATGTATTTCTTGAATGGTTCACTCTTAACGCTGAAGTTTATTATAGGTGGCATTTTGGAGGGAGGATTGCTGGATGTCCATGTAGGGTGACCAGATGTCACGATTTTGGGGTATTTTTTTTTCTAATATAGGCTCCTATTATATCTCACCCCCTGTCTCGATTTTTCAAATTTGCTATCTTGTCACCCTATGTCCATGTCATAGCCAACTCCTCTTCTTCACCAGTTAAGGTTTGACCCCGGCACCAATCATTGAGAATATTTGCAAGAAAATGAGCTGGAGATGGTGCTTGTCCCATTGGCTTTTTTTAATGCTTGTAATGTAAAACTCTGTCATTGCATATTTCTCTCGTTAAGATCTCACTCAGTTCCTTCCAGATTTCAACAGCGTCAGCAATAAAACAGCTATTTCCCTGCATTTTGTTCAAGGCTACAGAACTAGGCTTCAGGATACTCAGCATGTGTTCGACATTTCTCTTAAGCCCAATGTTGAGAACTTTGGCTGTGACAGAGCCATCTATTTTTTCACGTTCTTGTTCACAAACTGTCATCAGATTAGGCCAGTTTTTGATATAGTGCTCAAAACAGTCCACTACTGAGTCCATCGCACGTCTTGTGGGAGAGTCAGCTTGGTTCCTCCCACTTTTTTCAGAGCAGCTGCTGCAAAGTGGTTGTTTCGGAAGTATTTTGCAATTTCAACAACGTTAGCCTTTATTTCTGGAAACTGAAGTCTTTGGCTAGGAGGTGCCTCAAAGGAGCACTGCAACCGTATGTTGTTAGCTTGGGACTCTCTTCACATAATTTCTTCTCATCTTGGATACATTTGCAGCATGGTCCGTGACCAAGCTGCGTACTAGACATTTGAATTTTTTTTCACAGTGTGTTATAGCTTTTACTGCTACTTCTTGTAAGTATTCTGCTGTGTGTGCATTTCCTGATGTATCAGTTGTTTCGGTAAGGAAGACATTCCCTTCTTCTGTTGTCACACAAGCACATACAACAGGATCATTGTGGACATTGCTCCACCCATCAAGACTCAGGTTAACAATTTTACCCTCTAGACCTTTTGCACACTGCTCAATTTCTCTTTCATACACTTTATCCAGCAATTTGCCTGGGACATCTGCTCTGTTGGGTGGACTGTATCCTGGTCTTAATGACAGAACCATGTTAATGAAGTGTCCGTTCTCAGTCATACGGAAAGGAGAGTTTGTTGTATAAACAAACCGGGCAATTTTTTCATCAGTGACCTCTTTTTGTAATCTGCTGGTTCTTCTCACAAACGTATCCATGGTTGTTTCTGGATGATGGAGATTTTTTTTTCTTTTTGCTACAGATGATCTACTGTGGTTATGTGACCTACATGATGTGACTGAAACACTATCATTGGCAGATAACTCTGAAACTATAGAAAATGATGGTGATGTTGAAGGTGGATAGTCTTCAGAATCCTGTATGTTGAGGATGGATTCTCCAAAACAAAATAAGTCAATGCAGTTATTTCATTATTATTACCATACTGCTCCTTTAGTGTTACCCATTGCATTCGCCGACACTCAGTACTACTTTAAAGGTGAAATTGTAAAAGGAAGATCTGCCTATTTCAGCTCTTTATTTTTTATCACAACTGCATCTAAAATGATAGCACCATAAAGTAACAATTATATTTTTTGCTCAAACATGAGAATTGAAGAAGTGTCCAGAAGGAAGACAGGCAGTCCTTTAAGAAAGAAGTATGAAATAAAAAAGTTTACCAACCTGAAGATCCTGCATGTTCAGACATGTTCCTTTCATTATCTTCAACACAACTTCCTCCTGAGAAGGAACACTTCTCAGGAGGTTGTTTCATTCGGGCAACTGGGCCTTGCATTTCTTTGTTGCACTGTTTGCATTTTGCACACCTGCCTGTCTTACCCACAGGTAGAGGAACTTCATGAAAATATTCCCAGACTGGGTCTCTTTTACGGCCTGCTGCCAGCCTAGGTTTTCCCTTCTAGTGAGAGAATGGTATGGTAGATCTCAAATCAATGAAGGTTACACTCTGAAAGACCTCAAGACTTCTGGAATATGCTGCTCAAACAGTTTCACTTTTGTTTCTTCTGCCTGTCCCTCCCTTCTCACATTTATCTCCAGACATCTTCTCCTTGTCCAGATCTATTCCGCCCCCAACAATCTTCTATTCATTGAACTTTTTGAAACTTTGCACTTTTAGAGAGAGGTAAGGGATTGACTCTGTGTACACAAATTTGCAGAGGGACAATAGGGTTGAGGTCTATTTATTTATTTATTAAACATTTTTGCTGTTCTCTCTGGAGACACAAATCCACAGTTTGAGAACTGCAAAACTAAGCATCTCTGATGGTGTCTTCTAGACTGAGCACCGAGTCCCATTGGGTAGATCGAAAGATTAACCTAAAGAATCTATACAGAAACCCCTGGAACCCCACAAGATTGGGTCCCTAATCCATGAACTATTGGAAGTCATTAACAAAGATTTTTGTAAACATGACATGAATATATTGTCTCATGCTGTAGAATAAGAATTTATAATCCCTATTCCATGATATCGCTGAGCTATAATGTGTCTTAATTAAAACTATCTTTAGATAAAATGATTTTTGAGGGGGGAAAAAACCTATCAAAAAATCCGATTTAAATTAAAAAAAACCTTTTTTTTTTAAATCATGGTTTTTTCTCCACCCTGATTATAAGTGCTGGGTGTTATGCGGGAGCAGTGAGCTAAGGTAAAACCAGTGAACTGGGGCACGCTGTTCCTTGGGGGCAGAGGATCTGGGATTTCTGGGGGTAGCCAGTGTCAGGGGCTGGATGTCCCAGGGGAGTGATTCAAAGGGACTCAGGGACTGCGGTGCGCCTATTGTTAACTTGCAAGGCGAAGAAACGGTGGTGTGAGCAGCTGACACCCAACCGTTGTGGGTAAGGCCGCCTTCCGCTAGAGGCAGGGGGTAACGAGGCTCATAACCCTGGGTACCCCGAGAAGCATCACAGCCTCACATATCAGAGGGGTAGCTGTGTTAGTCTGAATCTGTAAAAAGCAACAGAGGGTCCTGTGGCACCTTTGAGACTAACAGAAGTACTGGGAGCATAAGCTTTCGTGGGTAAGAACCTCACTTCTTCAGATGCAAGTAATGGAAATCTCCAGAGGCAGGTATAACGAGGTTATCTCCACACTGATATATACCTGCCTCTGGAGATTTCCATTACTTGCATCTGAAGAAGTGAGGTTCTTACCCACGAAAGCTTATGCTCCCAGTACTTCTGTTAGTCTCAAAGGTGCCACAGGACCCTCTGTTGCTTTTTACAGCCTCACATGACTCTCCCCGGTGAATTAGACTGTACATGCCAGACCCAGGAGCTCTCTGTAACCCCAGGGCACCCCTGGATCCCACCTCCCCTCGTACGCTGGGGCAGGACGGGGAGGCATTGGCTGACCGGCCGGCATCAGTTCAGACCCCTCTTGCCTGGATGGGCCAGTGGCTGCTGTGCTTTCCTTCCCTTTAATACGTGCGGTTTCCATGTTGTGTTCTTGGGGCAGTGTGTCGGTACCTTTTGTCCTGTGCAGCCATCTCAAGGGAGAGCGTCTGTTGGGACCCCGAATTTTCTGTTAAATAGCCAAAGCCTTAGCTGCTTAATGGCCCGTTGTCACGTTGGGGGTGCAGCCCAGACCAAGAGGGGGTTGTGCCACTGCCTGCCCTGTAGCCCTGGGTGCCTGAAATGTTCTGCTGCTGTGGCTCTCAGCCAGCAGCCAAGCATGCAGTACCGAGTGTCCGCGTGCGGTGCAGCCCTGGTCCAGCACTCGGACGCCAGCAGCCTGCCTACGACACAGCACCCCCACCCCGGCTTCCATCAGTCTTGCTACTTGCAGAGGTGACCCCACCTCATGCCCGAATTTTCCCAAAGCCACGTGCTCCGCAAGGTCCAGCCCTCTCCTGGAACACTCAGAGACGCAGTAAGGGTCATTGTCTCCTTTAAAGAGACAAAGGCACATCCCAGCTTCTTAACTTCCCTGGGGTAAACACCCCCTTCCCTGAGCTGGCTTAGTGGAACATAAAACAAGGACGGGGGTGAAGTGATCCGAAGTAGAAGGAGTAAAGTTAGACAGGGTTACAAACAAACAAAGATTAAAAATACGCTTTCTAATGGCTAAGATCAAACTGAACAAGCTACAGCCTCGGGTCCAGGTAGATTTCCTGCCAATCTTTTTCTTTCCAGCTGTGGCTGAGTTTCTCTCAGTCAGGCCCATCCTCAGAAGTGCAAGGGGCTGGTTTCCCTTGACCTCCTAGGTGAAAGACCTCTGCCTAAGCAGGTTTCTCATCTACATTGAGTTCCCAGCGACATCAACCACCTTGACTGACGGACCCGCCTTTCTCCGCTGGCAAGAGGCCCCTCGTGTCTGGCCAGAGATGGATGCCGAGCTGGCTTCTCTCTCCTTATATCTTCCCAACCTCACCGTTTTGTCCCCAGGCTCCGGGTGACCTCATGCGGTTCTGCCGCTCCTGTGGCTTCCAATCCCCCACTGATTCATATGTAAATGGGGCTGCCATTGTTCTTGGTCCTGCCTTGCTTAATTTCACTGAACGTAAGAACGGCCCTGTGACGTTATTGATATAATCTGGGACCATATAGATCATTGTTGCAACCAAGGTCCTGTAGTGGCACCCAAATCTTGTATAAAGGGGGGTCAAATGGGGTGTCTAGGACAAGGTTATGGTTTACTGGTTATGATTATGCTGTCTATATGTGTGTATCACTTTTGTAGTCGAAGTTATGAATATTGGCTCTATACTGTCTGTATGGCAAACTTATGCTATGCTTCTGGGTGACATCCCAGACAAGCTGAGATTAGCTCTGCCTAGCCTGCTTGATGGCCCATTAAGGACCATCAGCTATACAATGGACCCATTGAGAAAAGGCAGATACGCCTTGTAACTCAGCAAAGTATGCAGGGACTGGCCCATGGACTCCAGACTCCATGTTGCTGTAATTTTCCACAGTAAGAACAAAGGTGTTCTTACACCTGGAAAAGACTATATAAGGCTGATGCCTCATCTCCATCTTGTCTTCAATCCTGCTTCACACCTCTGGAGGAACTTTGCTACAAGCTGAAGCTTTGAACAAAGGACTGAGGACCCATCCCAGCGGGGGATGTATTCCAGAGACTTGATTTGAACCTGCAGTTTATTCCATCGCTGCTGCAAGCCTGAACCAAGAACTTTGCCATTACTGTATGTAATTGATTCCATTTAACCAATTCTAACTCTCATCTCTATCTTTTTCCTTTTATGAATAAACCTTTAGATTTAGATTCTAAAGGATTGGCAACAGCGTGATTTGTGGGTAAGATCTGATTTGTATATTGACCTGGGTCTGGGGCTTGGTCCTTTGGGATCAGGAGAACCTTTTTCTTTTACTGGGGTATTGGTTTTCATAACCATTTGTCCCCATAACGAGTGGTACTGGTGGTAATACTGGGAAACTGGAATGTCTAAGGAGATTGCTTGTGAGACTTGCAGTTAGCCAGTGGGGTGAGACTGAAGTCCTCTTAGTCTGGCTGGTTTGGTTTGCCTTAGAGGTGGAAAAAACCCCAGCCTTGGGCTGTAACTGCCCTATTTGAGCAATTTGTCCTGAGTTGGCACTCTCAGTTGGGTTCCACCAGAACCGCATTGTCACAGTGGCGTAGTCGGCAGGATCCACAGAACCAGGTCAATCAAGCTTTGGGTCAGAACCCCACGCTATCCAAATTTGAATTTTGGGATTGAGAGTTTTGGTTGGTTAAAGAGCTGCTGCAATGGCTGAGCAAAGAGCATATGAGGGACTTGGCAAAAAAGCCCTGGAAAATTTGTGTTCAGAAAAGAGGATAAGCTTTAGAAAGAAAGCTACAAATCAAGAACTGAGAAATCTGTTAATAGCCAGTGATCAGGGGGCAAGAGCACAGCCCTTACCTGAGGCTGCAGAAGAGGCAGAAAAAATTAGAGTGCAAAGGGCGACAAGTAAACTGCAATTTGAGCATGAACAGAAGCTAGCAGATCTTCGATTGCTGGAGAAGCAAAAAATAGCAGAGTTAGAGAAAGAGGCTGCTGAGAGAGAGAAAGAAGCCGATCAAAGAAAGAAGGAGGCTGATGAGAGAGAAGAGAGAGCTCGTAAGGGACGTCTAGAGCTGCTCGCTGCTGAGCAGGAGACTCACAGGATGGAGCAGGAGACTCACAAGATGGAACAGGAGACGGCCAGACTTCAGCTCCAAGTACTGGAAGAGCGGAGAAAGTCATCCCCACCTGGTACTCCACTTCCCCCCCGCCATGAGAAAAACTGGGAAAGGATGTGTCCCATTTACAATGATACTGAGGATATAGAGGAGTTTTTGTCTACCTTTGAACGCCTCTGCAATCTGTACCAGATCCCTGAGGGTCAGCGAATGCCTGTCCTGCTGACCAGACTGACTGGAAAAGCCAGGGAGGTATTTAATGACTTGGGGGAACAAGAAGCCTTAGATTATGGGCGGTTTAAAGATTCTGTGTTAAGGCGATTCAAGGTTACTCCTGAATCTTACAGAGTTAAGTTTAGAGAGTTTAAAATGCCTAAGGATTGTACTTTTGTAGAATGTGCTCATAAGCTGATGGGTTTTGTTAAAAAGTGGGTTGTGGGAGCCAAGGCGCATGGGAGTTTTGAAAAATTGCTGGAGTTAATAACTTTGGAACAGTTCTTAGATATTGTGCCTGACCATGTGAGAGCAGCTGTGTGTGACAGGGACCCTGAGTCAGTCCTACGGGCAGCAGAGATTGCGGATGCCCATACCCAAAACAGGGCTCGAGAAGGGTGTAAAACCCCGGGGAAAACTAATCACCATTCTCCCCAGTTCAAGAGGAGGGAAGGATTTAAAAGTAAATCTGTCCCTGACTCTTCTAGAGGAGTTCAAGGGGGCCCGGAAGGAAGGAACTCTCATCCCAGGACGGAACAGGTTACATGCTATCACTGTGGTATGCTGGGCCACATGAGACCAGATTGCCCCACCCTGAAGGGCAGCCCAAAGCCAGCAACCCCAAATGCCACGATAAATGCCAACTCCATTACCCTGAGCACTCAGGCTGAACCAAGCCACAACAGCTCCACCTTAAGTTCAGGTGCAAGCACAGCAGTAGCTAATGTTAACCCCATCGTCTCCAGTGGCATGGGAGGAGGTGATAAGCTCACCAGTTATGTCAGGACTGAGGCATGGCAGGGGAGTGAGAGGTTTATCATGGAGGCAAAGGTCAATGACGTTGAATGCACAGGATGGCGAGACACTGGCTCGGATGTAACTATAGTCAAGGGACATCTGGTGAAGCCAGAGGACATGCTGCCGGGGGAGTATGTGACGGTAGTGGCGTTATCCGAGTATTCTGTGAACCTGCCGATGGCTAGAATCCACCTGGAGTGGGATGGCTTTAAAGGGGATGTGAAGGCTGCTGTCCGGGATTTGATTCCGGCTGATGTCTTGGTAGGAAATAACATATTGAGGGCGCCGGGCCAAGTGAATGTAGTGACCAGGTCACAGAAAGAATTTGGGGCTGTGGCAGATACCCTGCCCGATGGCAGTGAGGGGGGCAGCAAACAGACAGAGAGTGCCTCTCAAGATGGATCAGGTGAGGGTTTGTCTGAAATATCAGAGATGATTCTGAATCCAAACAAAACCCAGAGTGAATTTATTGTGGCTCAGCAGAGTGATGTATCTCTAGAGAGGGCCAGGAATGATGCTCAGAGTCAGGTCCCGGCCTGTGAAGAGAGAGGCAGGTTTTTTATGCAGGATGGGCTGTTGTATAGGGAACCACCTAGGGGAAAGAAGCATTCCCAAGCAGCAGCTCGCAAACAGCTTGTGGTACCTGAGAGTTACCGCAATGATTTGTTGAAGTTGGCTCATGATAGTCCCTTTGCAGGTCATCTGGGTATAGGCAAAACGTGTGACAGGCTAGAGCAGAATTTCTACTGGCCTCACCTTTCGGGGTCAGTGAGAGATTACTGCAGGAGCTGTGCCAGAAGCGTAAGGGGTTGAGGGGGCCTAGCAAGGTGCCCCTCCAGCCTCTGCCCATTATTGGGGAGGCTTTTGCCAGAGTAGCTGTGGATATTGTGGGGCCACTCCCAAAACCTTCCAGAAATGGGAAGAAATACATCCTGGTGTTGGTAGATTTTGCTACCAGATATCCGGAGGCTGTAGCCTTGGCTAATATCGAGGCAGAGACGGTGGCAGTGGCCTTGTTCTCTATTTTTAGCAGAGTGGGTTTTCCCAAGGAAATATTGTCGGACCGTGGGTCTAACTTTATGTCTGTGGTTTTCAAACAGTTGTGGGAGTTATGTGGGGTGAAGCACCTGAAAGCTGCTCCCTACCACCCCCAGACTAATGGTCTAGTGGAGAGGTTCAATGGAACCCTGAAATCTATGTTGAAAATGTATGTGGATAGACGCCAGAATGACTGGGATGTTATGCTGCCGTATCTATTGTATGCATACAGGAGTGTGCCCCAAGAGTCTACAGGATTTGCTCCATTTGAACTGCTCTATGGGAGGCAGGTCCGGGGGCCCCTAGATTTGGTTCGTGACTCGTGGGAAGGTAATGTGGAGGAGGCAGAGCAGCCGGTGGCCGAGTATGTGGCTCAATTCAAGGAGAGTTTGCAGGAGATGATGAAGTTGGTTGAGCAGAATCTGAAAGAGAGCCAGGATACGCAGAAAGCCTGGTATGACAGAGATGCTAAAGAGAGAGCGTTTGAAATAGGGGACATGGTGTTGGTGCTAGATCCTGTCCGGAAGAACAAAATGAAAGATGTTTGGTCTGGACCCATGGAGGTAGTGGAAAGGATTAATGAGGTTACCTATGATGTGAGGAAGCCCCAGGTCCAGGGAAGTGTGCAGACAGTACATGTGAACAGAATGAAGGCCTACCATGCAAGGGAGGTAAATGTGAACACAATCTGTTATGCTGAGGAAGAGGCAGGGTCCGCCCCTTTAATTGACATGGTTGCTGAAAGCCAGAAGGAGACGCCTCTTGAGAGCATTGAGATGGGGGAGGATTTAACCCCCCCTCAAAGAAAGGAATTGCTGATGCTGTTAAAACACCATAAGCGAACTTTCTCCAATAGGCCAGGGCTCACAGATAGGATGACACACTCCATTCAGACGGTGGGTCCCCGCCCAGCCCCTAGCAGAGCTTACAGGGCCAAGGGAGAGATGCAAAGACAAATCCAGGAAGAGGTGGAGAGCATGTTGACAATGGGAATAATCACCAGATCCCAGAGCCCCTGGGCCTCTCCCATTGTGATGGTGCCAAAAAAGGATAAGACCATGAGGTTTTGTGTGGATTACAGGAAGCTAAATGCTATCACCCAGCCTGACCCTTACCCCACACCCAGAATAGAGGATCTATTGGATACACTGGGAGGGGCAAGGTTTATAAGCACCCTGGACCTGACTAAGGGGTACTGGCAAATACCCCTAGATGCCAAGGCACAAGGAAAATCCGCTTTCATAGTGGAATCGGGCTTATATGAGTTCAAAGTGCTGCCCTTTGGGATGCGAAATTCAGGGGCTACGTTCATGAGACTTATAAATGAGGTCCTACGGGGATTAGAATCTTTTGCGAGGGCCTATATAGATGACTTGGCCGTATTCAGCAGTTCGTGGCAAGATCACCTGAACCACATAGGGATTGTGCTGCACCGGCTCAGGGAGGCCAATCTAACGGTTAAGGTTTCTAAATGCAGAATGGGAGCTGCTGAGGTGACCTACCTGGGGCACAGGGTGGGCAATGGGCAACTGCGCCCAGAGCCTGTAAAGGTAGAGGCCATTAAAAACTGGCCAACCCCTAGAACTAAAAAGCAGGTCCAATCCTTCATTGGTCTGGCCAACTATTACAGGAGATTTGTGCAGGGATTCAGCGACATTGTTGCTCCCATCACAGACCTGATGAAAAAGGAAAAACCAGACCGGGTGCTGTGGACGGAGGCCTGTGAGCAGGGTTTTCAAAGCATAAAGAGCGCTTTGGCCAAAGAGCCTGTTTTGGCCAGCCCAGATTTTGAAAAGCCTTTTTTACTATGTACAGACGCTTCCAATATTGGGCTGGGGGCAGTGCTGATGCAAGAGGGGGAAGGAGGGAAGAGACATCCTGTGGCATATCTAAGTAAGAAATTGTCCCTCACTGAGCAAAATTACGCTACCATTGAAAAGGAATGTTATGCCATTGTCTGGGCTGTCAAGCAACTTAAGCCCTATTTGTACAATAAAAAATTCACTGTGTTGAGTGATCATGCCCCTCTGGTCTGGCTGCACAGGGCCAAGGGCAACAACTCCAGATTGCTGCGTTGGAGTTTAGCCCTTCAGGAGTATGAAATGGATATAGTCCACATAAGGGGAAAGGAAAATATTGTAGCTGATGCATTGTCCAGAGTGGAGAGCTCTTAGGATGCAGTCAGCGATGTTTGTGACATCCCTTCCTGCATCAATTTTGCGTTGGGGGTGTGACGTTATTGATATAATCTGGGACCATATAGATCATTGTTGCAACCAAGGTCCTGTAGTGGCACCCAAATCTTGTATAAAGGGGGGTCAAATGGGGTGTCTAGGACAAGGTTATGGTTTACTGGTTATGATTATGCTGTCTATATGTGTGTATCACTTTTGTAGTCGAAGTTATGAATATTGGCTCTGTACTGTCTGTATGGCAAATTTATGCTATGCTTCTGGGTGACATCCCAGACAAGCTGAGATTAGCTCTGCCTAGCCTGCTTGATGGCCCATTAAGGACCATCAGCTATACAATGGACCCATTGAGAAAAGGCAGATACGCCTTGTAACTCAGCAAAGTATGCAGGGACTGGCCCATGGACTCCAGACTCCATGTTGCTGTAATTTTCCACAGTAAGAACAAAGGTGTTCTTACACCTGGAAAAGACTATATAAGGCTGATGCCTCATCTCCATCTTGTCTTCAATCCTGCTTCACACCTCTGGAGGAACTTTGCTACAAGCTGAAGCTTTGAACAAAGGACTGAGGACCCATCCCAGCGGGGGATGTATTCCAGAGACTTGATTTGAACCTGCAGTTTATTCCATCGCTGCTGCAAGCCTGAACCAAGAACTTTGCCATTACTGTATGTAATTGATTCCATTTAACCAATTCTAACTCTCATCTCTATCTTTTTCCTTTTATGAATAAACCTTTAGATTTAGATTCTAAAGGATTGGCAACAGCGTGATTTGTGGGTAAGATCTGATTTGTATATTGACCTGGGTCTGGGGCTTGGTCCTTTGGGATCAGGAGAACCTTTTTCTTTTACTGGGGTATTGGTTTTCATAACCATTTGTCCCCATAACGAGTGGTACTGGTGGTAATACTGGGAAACTGGAATGTCTAAGGAGATTGCTTGTGAGACTTGCAGTTAGCCAGTGGGGTGAGACTGAAGTCCTCTTAGTCTGGCTGGTTTGGTTTGCCTTAGAGGTGGAAAAAACCCCAGCCTTGGGCTGTAACTGCCCTATTTGAGCAATTTGTCCTGAGTTGGCACTCTCAGTTGGGTTCCACCAGAACCGCATTGTCACAGGCCCTACTGGGTCAGCCCAAAGGTCCACCTAGCCCAGTATCCTGTCTTCCAACAGCAGCCAGTGCCAGGCGCCCCAGAGGGGGAATGAACAGAACAGGGAATCATCAAGTGATCCATCCCCTGTCACCCATTCCCAGCTCCTGGCAACTGGAGACAGGTCGATAGCTGCCGTCCCTCCTGCTTGGGAGGAAACCTGTTTCTCCCTGTGTTTGGTCACAGACTTTAAAGCATAATATCTTAAAGTATCCGGCTTTCCTCACATAGTGTTAATGCAGACATTTCACAATGATACCAGTCACCGGGGTGGTGGGAGCTTTCGGAAAAGACCTTCCTTGATACCCTTTATAACACAGTAATTCTGTACATGAATAGTTGATGCACTCACGTATCCTTTGCGGACAGACCCCCGGCCCTATAGTTCAGAAGCTATCTCCCTGCCTGGCTCAGTTATTAGCTTTATTTACCTTTTATGTAAATGTGCCTTCGTTGTCTTTGCCGGATGACCAGGCTACTCAGCCGAGCAACTATGCGTCCCTTTGGTTAGGGCAGACCGGGCGTATGCGTTGCTTGCCAAACATGCTTTAAGAACACAATTGGAGTGCATACCCGTAACTCTTTGTACACACCCTGTGCATAAATCATGCAAGAATATTAATGACCACCGAGTTACTAGTTTTCCACCTGCCGCCTTTTGGGTATATCTCGTGACAACGGTGTGTGAGGTGCAGTGAGTGTGTCAGGCCTGACGAGTTGCTGATGCGCAGTAGTAAACCATCGATGGGCCTTTGCGTCACGCACGCACGCATACCATTCTTTTTCTGATTTGGAGCAATTCTGTTCAGTGGCCGTGGGTGTTTTACTCAGAAAAGCAATGGAGTGCGGCCTGTTCCCCTCCCATTTTGCATTAGTACAGCTCCCAGGCCTGTGACAGAAGCATCCATGCACAGTTCAAACAGCTTGTCAAAATGTGACCTGGCCAGAATGCGCTTTCCTGATGCCCTTGTCTTCACCTCCTCGAAAGCTTTGTGACAGGCTGCCGTCCATGCTGTTTTGTTCGGTTTTGTCTTTCTGCATCAGTCCGTGGTAGTGCAGACAGTGTCACTGAACCCATTTAGAAACCGGCGGGAATAGTTAGCGAAGACTGGGCTTGCCTTTTGGTCTGGGTATAGGCCCGTTAGCAATTCCACTCTTAAGGGATCTGGGGAAATTTGGCTACCCCACTACCTAATGTCCCAAACAAGGGGCTTTGGCAACTTCTATCTTGCATATGACGCGTTTGCTGTGAGACCTGCATCTTTGAGTGTTCTCATCACAGTTCCCAAGTGGTTGTTTTTATTTGGCCAAGAAGAGCTATAGATTGTAATGTCATCAGTAGATGCCTGTGCAAAGTCTTGTAATCCGCTGAACATAAGAATGGCCGTACTGGGTCAGACCAAAGGTCCATCTAGCCCAGTATCCTGTCTTCTGACAGTGGCCAATGCCAGGTGCCCTAGAGGGAATGAACAGAACAGGGAATCATCAAATGATCCATCCCCTGTCGCCCATTCCCAGCTTCTGGCAAACAGAGGCCAGGGACACCATCCCTGCCCAGCCTGGCTAATAGCCATTGATGGACCTATCCTCCATGAATTTATCTAGTTCTTTTTTGAACCCTGTTATAGTCTTGGTCTTCACAACATCCTCTGGCAAGGAGTTCCACAGGCTGACTGTGCGTTGTGTGAAAAAATACTTCCTTTTGTTTGTTTTAAACCTGCTGCGTATAAATTTCATTTGGTGACCCCTAGTTCTTGTGTTATGAGAAGGCGTAAATACCATTTGATGAACAAGTCTCTGAAAGGTGGCTTCTGCATTAATTAATCCAAAAGATAACATTTTGAACTCAAAAAGTCCCCGATCAGTAATGAAGGCAGATTTGTTTTCTGCATTTTGCTCTCTAATGGGATTTGCCAACATCCTCTTTTTAGGTCTGGAGTGCTCAGATATTTTGTCTGTCCCAGAGTGGCTAACGTGCTGTCAGTTCTGGGCACAGGGTGTGTGTCAGGAGCTGTGACAGTGTTAAACTTTCTCTGATCAACCCCAAACCTTGCGGTCCATCCTTTCTGGGAGCCATAATAACTGGAGATGCCCAGGGACTGTTTGACCCCTTAATTATCCCCATTTCCAGCATTGTTTTTATCACCTTAGGAATTTGCTCCTGCATCTTTCCTGTGGTCCGATATGCTCTGCTGGGAGCAGGTTGTGGCTCCACAGTGTTAATCCTACGGACCATTTTACGAGTCAGTTCTGGTCTGTTGGAAAATACCAGGGGGTGACTCTGCAACATACTCATAAACTCTGCCTTTTCCACCAAGCTTAGCGCTTCACATAACTCAGTGCTCTCTAGTGAGCTGCTGTTGTGGCATGCAGCCATCAAATCAATGAGAAACGCGCTCTGAGAAGTCTCCTCTGCACAACATCTCCTGTTTACAATGGCTTCCTGACTCTGATATGCTTTTAACCTGTTCACATGCACGGTCCGTGAAGCCGCCTTGCTGGGGGGGGGGGGGGGGGCTTCTTGTGTCTTGTAAATCACATTGTTATCCCTGTCTACAAACTCAAAAGGCCAGTCCCATGAGTTCTGTGTTTTTTGTACCTTTTTATACGGCGTGTGACAATAGCAGAGCAGGGGCCAGCTCACGCTAAGGTCCCCCTGACACATACGTGGCTGGAACCAGTCTGGATCATCTGTGTGTTGGTATTGTTCAGATCGGTATTCGAATGAGAAGACTGTGCTTAGTGCTTAGACGGTATGGAATGCTTGTAAATTGCTGCTGGCATTAATCTCACTTCTAACATCTGTATCCACTATTGTAAGGGAATGTTTGAGAGTGTGAGCCTCTGTGGCTGTAAACCACCAGGCAGGAGCGAGACATTAACTAGTGCGTAATGCTGGTCTCCAACAGTAGGTGTTCTGTCCTGCCCATCAAGGAGGGCCCATGGACGCCAGACGGACTAGCGTGGAACATTAAAGGGGACAAAAGACTGTTATTGACTGTTCCCCTCCCCCCATGAAGATGAGTCATGCAAGTGGATTCCTGCCATCAGCTGAGTTCACAGCTCAGAACAGAAGTGGGGAAGGGAATAAAAAACCCCTAACGAGGAGGAACTGTATCTTTCTGCTGCTTGGACTCTAGGGGCAAGGATTACTAGGCATAAGCAAAAGATCCCTAGTGCTCATCCTGGTTTAGCCCTACAGGATGTATAAAGCTTGCTTATCAGAGAAGCTTCTAATTACTTTTTGTAGTTCATTTGTGTGTGTATCTATGGTTACCTGCTTTAACCTTGTCAAGAACACTCCTGTTTCCTGTCCCAGGTAATAAAGCTTTCGACAGCTTGTTCTAGGGCTGGCTACAAGCGTGGGCTTCGGTGTGAGAGCTAAAGCGCAGGGCCCTGGGGTGAGGACGGGTCCTTTGGGACAGGGAGTAACCTGACTATTGCTGTATCCTTGGGGGAAGGGCCCAGCTATCTCCCAGGTGGCAGGACAGATGGGGGCGCCCACGGGGCCTGTCTGTGACTCCCCGGTTAGGCTGTGGTAGGGCCTGAGGAGCTCACACCTGGTAACTGGTGGGTGAAATCGAACACAGAACTCACAGCCAATGTGGGGCTGGTGCCGGGTTCCCGGCCCTCTGCCCTGAGGCTGGTACTCACGCCCTGGAGTCACAGCAGGCAGCTTGCCACTGGCGTAGTCGGCAGGAGTTACACACAGGTTGTTGTTTTAACTGAGGTTTACACTTCGAGCCCTGGTAAAATAACTTTAAGTGATTCTCTGGTGGAAAGGCTGGGAACAGTCAAAGAAGGGGACCAGCTTTACCAATTTCTAGTTGTTTATGTCGAGCAAGGGCGATAGAGCAAAGGAAAGCGTGACGATGAGGACGCAGTAGAAAAGGCAGGCGGAGCAAAGAAGCAGGTGCTGAGCTCCCCAAGAAGCAGTGAGCGGAGCTGTCAGCACCGGGAGCTCTGTCGGCAGCCGCTCAGAAGCGATCGGAGCCAGTGGCCATGCTGCACTCGTGCCGTAAGGCAGGCTGGGGTGCCTGCGCCAATGGGGTCCCTCATTCTACAAGGCATGCAATGGACCAAGCGGCTAGTTCCCCAGGGGAATAATGGCAAGAGCGGTGGAGGTGGGAGTGGAAGAGGCTGCAGTGGGGGAGAGGTGGATGAAGCTGGAGGCCTGTGCGAAGAGGCTGAGGTGCAGCAGCAGAAGCTTGCTGACCAGGACACATGCAGGCAGCTCGAACAGAAGAGGAGGGACAAATCACGCCCATAGGACCCAGGAGGAAGGACCTATGAGGGTGGCTGATCAGGGGATAGCAGATGTGGATAGATGGACCCCAGCACTCCGCCTGTAGCCCGAGGCATTACAGACCTTGAAGGGCGTTCTGGGATTCTGACTGGGAGAATGTGGGATGTGGTTTTTCTGCATGTGTTAGTTCCTGTAATGATGAAGCCTGAGGTCTCAGGTACACGCCTGCCATAGGCAGATTCAGTGGTCGAGGGGGTAAGCCTCACTAGGGAATCTGAGTCCGTGTGGAGTATGACTCTGGCACAGCTAGGAAAGCTGTAGGCCAGAACTCCACTGGAGCAGGGAAACTGAGGCATGGCTGAAAGGTGCAGAGGCACCAAAACTGCGGAGTGTGGAGAGAGACTGGCACAGCGAGGGTTGCTGTGGGCCAGAGCTCTGCTGGGAGCAGGGCAGACTGGTAAGAGGTCTGGTAGAGGGTGACACTTTGCTGTTCTGGGTGAGGCATGGCTAGATGGTGCTGTGGGCCAGGATCTGCTGGGAGTGGTGGGACTCTGGCACAGCTAGGGAATAGCGCTGTGCCGAGAGCAGGGAAGACTGCTGGCAGTGGTGAGTCTTTGACACAATTAGGAAAGCTGTGGGCCAGAACTCCCCTGAGAGCAGGGCAGACTCAGCGTGGTAAGAAAGCTGAGTAAACACCTTCGGGGTGACAGAACTCTTGACTGGCCTGGGTGACCCAGGTGGGTGGGAAGCAGCCACTGGGGGAAGTAGGAATGTTGAGGAGTGGGGAAGTTGCCCTTTAATCTGTGGGTTGAGGGTAGTGATTTCAGATGTAATTAAACATACTGAGGTGTTGGAGAATGGTGGGTTCTAACCTGCTGCCTCCAGGTCAGCCAGTGGCTAACCCTCCTGCAGGTTTGTAAGGGGGAGGTGTGACCGAAAGTACCCCACATTCATACCCTACCTGCTATTGTAACAGTCTTTGTACAAAATAGGCCTTGGGAGGCATCACCTGAAAACGGTAATGTTCTTGCGTGGTGTATGTCCGTAGTGGGCATTGAGAGCTATGGAAGTACGCTAGAATGATGACTAACTTGGGTTCAATCCAGGCATGCCGGGGGAGTTGGGAAACAGCTCTGCCCTAAAAGGAATGTGTTATCCCTACCTGCGAGTTACTTCCAACGTACTTTGAAAGACAATGAAAATGTATTTACATATTTCATAAACAGACCCATCAAGCAGCTAAGGGTGGAGGCAAACGTCAGGCTAACAAGTGAGGGAGAAGCCAGCAGGGTCTACACCCAGCAAGAGGGAGTAGCTTGGTCTGGGCTGCACTTCTCAAGAACCCACTGCTAAGATTTACTGGTTTATAAAGATGGGGGGGTGGGAGGGCTGAACCTCCGGTGATAGCAATTGGATCAGTGGACAGCATACGACATTACTGTGTTATAAAAGTGTACGGAGTGAGGCCTTTTCAGAAAGCCCCTGACACACTGGTGATGGATCTCACTGTGAAGTGTCTGTGTTAATGCTACGTAAGGGATTATTGGGACTCACTGATATTAGGCAGGAGGGAACGTCACCGCTATCTACCGGTCTCCTATGTACATTCAGCATGATGGACTCAGAAACAATGGACGCCCATTGTCACAGAACACGTACAGGGGGCGGGAAACCCACGGGAAGGGAAGAACACCATGAGCTGATCCTGCCTCTTGCAACAAGTTCACTGAACTTTGGAAGATACAAGCAAGGACAGAAGCCATCTTTGGCATTCATCACTGGACGGACACAAGGGAACGGAGTTCTTGCAAGCTGAGAAGGACGGGTCCTTCAGCCAAGGGGGGGTGGAGATTGAAGTCTCTGGAACTGAATGTAGGTGAGAAACCTGCTTAGACACAGATCTTTCACCTAGGGAGACGAGGGAAGCCAGCCCCTTGTATCTTTGTGGGAGGTCCTGACTGAGGGAAAGTCAGCCGTGGCTGGGAAGAAGAAAGACTGGTGAGAGAGAGCATCGTGAACAAAGCCAGTATTTTGCTAGATTGTTTTAGACTTCGAGATGCATGTTGTCACTTTTATTTGCTTCTGACCCTTCCTAACTTGATTCCTTTCACATGGCATCACTTAACAGATGTCCTATTGTTAATCAATTTGTCTTGAGTTCACTCTAAACCAGCTTAGTGCTGTGTTTGCAGGGAAGGGGGTATTTCCCCCGTTAAGTTAATAAGCTGGGTTGTGGTTTTGTCTCTTATCATTTCTCTGCACTGTCCAGAAGCGGGCTGGACATGGTTTTGGGGAAATTCGGGCCTGGGCTCATCGTGCTGGTTGTAACCAAAGCTGCTGGAAGCCAGAGTGTGGCTGGTGTGTTGCTGGACCTGCATGTTGGCAGGCTGGCTGGGAGCTGCAGCAGCAAGGCATTGTAAGGCCCCCCGGGTTGCAGGGCTAATGGTGACACAGCCCCTCACTGACCCGACAGCCGTCCCAGTGGCGTAGTTGGGCAGGATTTACACACGGGTTGCTATAACTGCAGTTTACGCTTTAAGCAGGGGTGAAATAGTTTTTAGTGATGCTCAAGGGAAGAGGCCAGGATCAGCCAAAGAGAGGTTACTGTGTGATGCCTCCATGGATATTGTAAATACCATCGTTAGCCCTTTCCACAGCCTCATGAGTTCTGCATTTGGGGCCTTTTTATAGGAAGTAACTCCAGCACCGAGTCGCCCAGGTCACATGGTGACTCGCAGGCGTTGTGGTCACGCCAAGCTTCCGGAGCAGTCTGGTTCTCCGGAGGTTTTGCTGAATCATTCCATCAGATTCTTCCTAAACTTCTGTACGTCTTCAGCCACCAGTTCCCCCTCTGCCTCAGTCTCGCCCTCCCAGGAGTCTTTCATGTGATCTAGGGGACCTCTGACCTTTCTCCCACACAGGAAATCCCATGGGGCAAACCTCGCAGACTCTCGGGGTACCTCCCAGTAAGCAAATAACAGAGAGGTAACAGGGATATCCCTGTTGCTTGCCCTCCTTTATACATGCCCAGCATAGATTTGAGGGTCACATTGAACCTTTCAACTGAACCATTTCTCTCTGGATAATACAGGGTGGATCTCAGCTGTTTTACCCGACACATCTTCCATAACTCACTAAATAGCTGGAACATGAAATTTGACCCATGATCTGATAGGGTGGATTTGATTTAAATCATTATTTAAATTATGATTTAAATCATTAGTCAGACTTGATTTAATCATGGATTTCTACATAAAAGTGCATTCTTGTTGGTTGTTCTAACCTTAATACATGTTCTTCACAACTCAGAGATAGAGGTAGGTTTCATTTTTAGAAGGTACACACTATCCATTTTTAAAGTGATTTATTTTGAAAACTTTTCAGATTAGTTTTACAGCTATATCAGAAAATGAATGATTGTTTGGTTATTTCATTTACCAAAGGTAATTGAAGCAGATATTTATGAAGTCATGGGGAGGTGAACTATCTCCAATTCAACAGGTTAATCATTAATATTTGGAGGATTTTCGTGCCATGCTGGATTAGGAGGAGAACATCACCAGACAGACATTTAAATTGTTTTATTTAACTAAAACAACAATGTTATGCATTCTGGATTTTTTTCTTCAACAGCAAACATATAATATTTTAACAAAACAAGCATATGAATGTTTGAATTCAGTTAAACATTCAAGTTTTTTAAAATCAGGTTTGTTTTTGTTAAAATAGTTTGTAACTAAAATAGTTAAATGAAATATTAAAAAAAAAAACACCCTAAAATTAAATTGTCTGTCAGCCAGGTCAACATGAGAAACTTAATATATTGGCTTCTGCAGCTAACTCAGTCGTCTTCACCTTCATTTTCCTGTTTGTTCATAATCTGGAAAAGAAAAACAAGCTTTCCTGCTTTTTCAGGTCCCAATCAACTTCTCAATTTGGAATGAATTAGTCCAAAGGAAGAAAATATTCTTTCTACACCGGCAGAAGAAGCTACTGCTGTTAAAAGTGAGATTATCACTTCAACAGTCTTTGAATCCAAGTGCTTAAGTGACTTCCACCAGTTCACTGATGTGACTTTCTTTAAAACATCATCAGCAAACATGTATTTCTTGAATGGTTCACTCTTAACGCTGAAGTTTATTATAGGTGGCATTTTGGAGGGAGGATTGCTGGATGTCCATGTCATAGCCAACTCCTCTTCTTCACCAGTTAAGGTTTGACCCCGGCACCAAGTATTGAGAATATTTGCAAGAAAATGAGCTGGAGATGGTGCTTGTCCCATTTGTGTTTTTTTAATGCTTGAAATGTAACTCAGTCATTGCATATTTCTCTCGTTAAGATCTCACTCAGTTCCTTCCAGATTTCAACAGTGTCAGCAATAAAACAGCTATTTCCCTGCATTTTGTTCAAGGCTACAGAACTAGGCTTCAGGGTACTCAGCATGTGTTCGACATTTCTCTTAAGCCCAATGTTGAGAACTTTGGCTGTGTCAGAGCCATCTATTTTTTCACGTTCTTGTTCACAAACTGTCATCAGATTAGGCCAGTTCTTGATATAGTGTTCAAAACAGTCCACTACTGAGTTCCATCGCACGTCTTGTGGGAGAGTTAGCTTGGCTCCTCCCACTTTTTTCAGAGCAGCTGCTGCAAAGTGGTTGTTATGGAAGTATTTTGCAATTTCAACAACGTTAGCCTTTGTTTCTGGAACACTGAAGTCTTTGGCTAGGAGGTGCTTCAAATGAGCACTGCAACCGAATGTTATTAGCTTGGGACTCTCTTCTAAATAATTTCTTCTCATCTTGGATACATTTACAGCATTGTCTGTGACCAAGCTGCGTACTAGACATTTGAATTTTTTTTCACAGTTTGTTATAGCTTTTACTGCTGACTCGTTAGCACTGACGTCCCACTTGGTAAGGCTACTCCCATCTTTACATATGCTGTGTATTTATACCTCCCTACTGTATGTTCCACTCCATGAATCTTATGAAGTGGGTTTTAGCCCACAAAAGCTTATGCCCAAATAAATTCGTTAATCTCTAAAGTGCCACAAGGACTCCTCGTTGTTTCTGCTGTGTGCGCATTTCCTGATGTATCAGTTGTTTCAGTAAGGAAGACATTCCCTTCTTCTGTTGTCACACAAGCACATACAACAGGATCATTGTGGACATTGCTCCACCCATCAAGACTCAGGTTAACAATTTCACCCTCTAGACCTTTTGCACAGTGCTCAATTTCTCTTTCATACACTTTATCCAGCAATTTGCCTGCGACATCTGCTCTGTTGGGTGGACTGTATCCTGGTCTTAATGACTGAACCATGTTAATGAAGTGTCCGTTCTCAGTTATACGGAAAGGAGAGTTTGTTGCATAAACAAACCAGGCAATTTTTTCATCAATTACCTCTTTTTGTAATCTGCTGGTTCTTATCACAAACATATCCATGGTTGTTTCTGGATGATGGAGATTTTTTTTTCCTTTTTGCTACAGATGATCTACTGTGGCTATGTGACCTACATGATGTGACTGAAACACTATCATTGGCAGATAATTCTGACACTATAGAAAATAATGGTGATGTTGAAGGTGTTAGTCTTCAGAATCCTGTATGTTGAAGATGGATTCTCCGAAACAAAATAAGTCAATGCAGTTATTTCATTATTATTACCATACTGCTCCTTTAGTGTTACTCATTGCATTCGCCGACACTCAGTACTACTTTAAAGGTGAAATTGTAGAAGGAAGATCTGCCTGTTTCAGCTCTTTATTTTTTATCACAACTGCATCTAAAATGATAGCACCATAAAGTAACAATTATATTTTTTGCTCAAACATGAGAATTGAAGAAGAGTCCAGAAGGAAGACAGGCAGTCCTTAAGGAAGAAGTATGAAATAAAAAAGTTTACCAAACCGAAGATCCTGCATGTTCAGACATGTTCCTTTCATTATCTTCAACACAACTTCCTCCTGAGCAGGAACACTTCTCATGAGGTTGTTTCATTTGGGCAACCAGGCCTTGCATTTCTTTACATAAGAACATAAGAAAGGCCGTACCGGGTCAGAGCAAAGGTCCATCTAGCCCAGTATCCTGTCTACTGACAGTGGCCAATGCCAGGTGCCCCAGAGGGAGTGAACCTAACAGGTAATGATCAAGTGATCTCTCTCCTGCCATCCATCTCCATCCTCTGACAGACAGAGGCTAGGGACACCATTCCTTACCCATCCTGGCTAATAACCATTAATGGACTTAACCACAATGAATTTATCCAGTTCTCTTTTAAATGCTGTTATAGTCCTAGCCTTCACAACCTCCTTAGGTAAGGAGTTCCACAAGTTGACTGTGCGCTGTGTGAAGAAGAACGTCCTTGTATTTGTTTTAAACCTGCTGCCCATTAATTTCATTTGGTGACCCCTAGTTCTTGTATTATGGGAATAAGTAAATAACTTTTCCTTATCCACTTTCTCCACATCACTCATGATTTTATGGACTTCTATCATATCCCCCCTTAGTCTCCTCTTTTCCAAGCTGAAGAGTCCTAGCCTCTTTAATCTCTCCTCATTTGGGACCCGTTCCAAACCCCTAATCATTTTAGTTGCCCTTTTCTGAACCTTTTCTAGTGCCAGTATATCTTTTTTGAGATGAGGAGACCACATCTGTACGCACTGTTTGCATTTTGCACTCATACCTGTTTTACCCACAGGTAGAGGAACTTCATGAAAATATTCCCAGACTGGGTCTCTTTTACGGCCTGCTGCCAGCCTAGGTTTTCCCTTCTAGTGAGAGAATGGGATGGTAGATCTCAAATCAATGAAGGCTACACTCAGAAAGACCCCAAGACTTCTGGAATATGCTGCTCAAACAGTTTCACTTTTGTTTCTACTGCCTGTCCCTCCCTTCTCACATTTATCTCCAGACTTCTTCTCCCTGTCCAGATCTATTCCACCCCCAACAATCTTCTAGTCATTGAACTTTTTGAGACTTTGCACTTTTAGAGAGAGGTAAGGGATTGACTCTGTGTACACAAATTTGCAGAGGGACAATAGGGTTCATGTCTGTTATTTCTCACCTCTCTATTTATTTAAAAACATTTTTGCTGTTAACAAGCATGTTATCTCGGGAGACACAAATCCACAGTTTGAGAACTGCAAAACTAAGCATCTCTGATGGTGTCTTCTAGACTGAGCACTGAGTCCCATTGGGTAGATCGAAAGATTAACCTAAATAATCTATAAAGAAGCCCCTGGAACTCCATAAGATTGGGTCCCTAATCCATGAACTATTGGAATTTAATTACAAACATTTTCTTAAACATTACATGCATATAGTGTCTCATGCTATAGAATTAGAATTTATAATCCGTATACACGGATACCTCTCTGAAACCTGATTCCATGATGAGAGATCTTTGAGCCATCATGTATCTTAATTAAAACCATCTTTATCAAAAAAATCCAATTTAAATAAAAAAATCCAATTTTTTTTTTTTAAATCATTGACTTTTATCCACCCGGCCTGTAATACAGCGCAGGGGGCAGGGGTCTCCCAGCCCCAGCATGCACTGGGTGAGAGCGCAGTGATCACGTCCGTCTGTGCTCCTTGTGACTCGCTGGAGACACCCTCCTCTAACCTCTCCCCGTCCGCAGGGACTTCATGGACCCCACAATGGACAGCACCAAGCACATCCTGAACTATCTCATGCCCATCCTGCAGCGGGAGAGCCTCCGCCTCCATGACTTCATGCTGAGGTACCAGTTGCGATGCTGGGTGGGGGGATGTGCGCCATTCAACGCTGCCTCCTTCCCAGACCCAGCAGCTCCGTGACTGACCTGCCCAGAGGGCCCACACACACACACACACACACACCAAGATGGGCCCAGGATAGAAAAAATTGGGTTGGGCCCTGCAGGTTGGGAGGCATCAACAGAGCTGGTTGGGTGTGGAGGAGGAGTCTGGGGCTGCAGGGGCAGGGGGGCTGTGGGGCAGGATTGGGGGGCAAGGGGCTGTGGGTTGGGGTTGGGGTTGGGGCGAGGGGCTGTGGGTTGGGATTGGGGGATGGGGAACTGTGCGACAGGGTTGGGCAGCACGGGGCTGCGGGTAGTGGTTGGGGGATGGAGTGGGGGCTGCAGGTTGGTGGGCTGTGGGGTGGGAATGGGGAGCGGGGGACTGCGGGTAGAGGTTGGGGGATGGGGTGGGGAGCTGCGGGGCGGGATTGGGGGATGTGGGTAGGGGTTGGGGGACAGAAGGGGCTGCAGGTTGGCGGGCAGAGGTGGGGGGCTGTGGGTAGTGGTTTAGGGATGGGGGGGGGCTGTGGGTTGGCGGGCAGTGGGGGACTGCGGGTAGAGGTTGGGGGACGGGGTGGGGGCTGCAAGTTGTGGGCAGGGGTGGGGTGCTGTGGGGGGCAGGGACAGCCCTGGGGGTGGATATTGGCAGGATGGAGACGGGCAGCGCCTGAGCAGGACCCTCTCTCCCGTGTCTGCAGAGCGGAGGTGGGGACCATCTTTGCCCTGAGCTGGCTCATCACGTGGTACGGCCACGTCCTCACCAGCTTCCCCCACATCCTGCGCCTCTACGACTTCTTCCTGGCCTCGCACCCACTCATGCCTGTCTACTTTGCTGCCGTGGTACGTCCAACTGCAGTCCTCAGCCCCACGGAGCGGTGCCCCCAGCCCTGGCCTGCCTGGGGAGCAAGGGGAGTGGAATTGGGAGGGAGCCCTGTCCTCTTGCACCCCGCTTCTGTGGGGGGCTTAGCAGGGGAAGGTGACCGGCCACCAGCCTGCCTCCATCGCTCCCAAAGGCAGAAGGGCCCATTGTCCCTTGAACACAAGCCAGCGAGCACAGCTCTGTCCCCTGGCCCATCTCACCAGCTAAGCCCGCTGGGACGGGTCAGCAGCTGGCTGGGAGAGCTCTGAGTTGCTGGAGGGTGGGGGTGGGTGACGCAGGGGGAGCCAGCCCAGTGCGGTGCCAGGTCCTGTGCCTCTAGTCCGGGCCATTGATGATCCTCTGGCAGTTTTAGTCAGGCGAGTTGTTTAACCTGGAGTCCCAGCCCAACTCCCAGGAGGGTGACTGTGTTCTGTGGCTCCCAGCTGGTCACGGGGTTCTCTTTTACTGCCTGTCTCAAGCTGGTGTGTGCTGTCCCTGTTCACTGTTTAACAGCTGCTGTGCTCCACCCCAGAGGTGGCTGTTTTGTCAGTGGCGTGGTAAGGTGATGGACCATGAACTATGTGACGGGGGCATGGCAGGGGCAGCCAAGGAGAGCCCTTGTCGGGGCTGGGAGATGTGGGTTATTGCAAAGGCTCCAGCCCCGTGGCCATGCTGGGAAGCCACACGTGTCCCATGGGACAATGACGCGCTCTCCCTGCAGATCGTCCTGCACCGGGAGGAGGAGGTGCTGGCGTGTGACTGCGACATGCCCAGCGTCCACCAGCTTCTGTCCCAAATCCCCCAGAACCTTCCGTACGAGAGCCTCATCAGCCGGGCCCTCCGGCTCTTCCAGCGTCACCCGCATGCCGAGCTGGCAAAGCAGGCGGCTCTGCAGCACCACAAGAGGTGAGGGAGGGCAGGGCTGCGGGGGGAGGGGGTGTGCACCCGGCCCCCAGTGGTTTCCCAGGCGTGGGGTTGCCCGGGACCCTGGCAGGAGTGTCTGGTTAAAGGTGCAACTCTTCCCTTCCATTGCTCATGTAGCTGCTGCAGGGCTGGCTGGCTGCCCCCCTCCCCGACCATCCCCGGGGGCCGGGCTTCCTAAACTCCTTGTCGATCTCCCTCTGCCCTTGGAGCAGCGAGAAAACCAGGCCGTCTGGCCGAGCTCTCAGGCATGCTGGCAGCTGCAGCAGGTGGGGTGTGGGGGGACTGGGCACCCCTCTTAGCTCGTGGTGTCTGGCAGGCCGGTGGTGAGCCAACCCCCCACATGCAGCCCTGGGGCTGAGAGGCTCCCAGACCGCAGCACAGGCTGGTAGTGCCAGAGCTGAAGGGCCCTGGCTGTGGGAGGAGTGGCGCGAATGGCTTTTCTGTGGGTGTCCGGCCCCTAGGCGGCGACGTAATGGCGGACATTGGAGCCGGTTCGATTCCCTCCCATCCAGGGTGTCCAGCTCGGCAGAGCCGAGGGCTGCACTGGCCCACAGCCAGAAGCCGGGGGGTTGCGCTCAGAGATGCCCCCCTGCCTTCTCTTAACGTGGCAGTGCAGCCGAGGAGGACGGGTCTCCCCATACAGCGCGGCCTGGCCAGCCAGGAAGAGAGCTGCAGGCTGCGCATCTCGGCATTAGGGGGGGAGCGCCCTGGCCAGCCCTGCACATCACCCCTGCGCTAACCAGCTCCCTCCCCGTCTCTTCCCAGCATCTCCATAGGCTCCTTCACTGCCTTCCAGCTGGCCACCTCCCACCAGCGCCCGGACGCCGTGCTGCGCAGACAGCGGCAGCAGGACAGCGCCCACGCCGAAGCCACTGCTCTCCTGCCCACGGCCGCGCACAGCCCGCTGGTGAAAGCAGCTGTGTGGGGGATTTCAGCCACGCTGGGGGCAGCGGCTCTGGCCGTCACACAGACTGCCCTGGAGTGGGCACCGGAGTTCTTACTGCAGCTCTTCTAGCACCCGGCAAGCCAGCCAGGACCCTACGGCTAGCACGTGCCCTGGGCCACGGAGCCACAGCCCTCGTGCCTCCTCCGACTTAATTTATTGGACTGTCAAAGGCTGGACAGCCGAGCTCAGCCAGGCTGCGCCCAGCTCAGAGCGGCCAGTAGCCAAAGCACTAGCCACAGTGGCACCGAACTGGGCCAGGCCTTTCCTGCTGCTGCCTGAGGCACTCGTGGCCTGGAGGGGGCAGGGCTGGGCTTACACCCCGGGCGAGAGCCGGGACTCGAACGCTGGGTCTCTCCCATGGCTGGGGCAGGCCCCACCCCGGCTCTCAGGTGGAAGCATAGAACGGTGACTGCGGGGCGCTTTCAGGGGAACAGAGCACTGATCCCCAGCCCCCCCGATGGCCCCAGAGAGCTTTCCTAGGTCCCTTTCCCCAGCCTCTGCCCCGTGGGGCTGTGCTCCTGCAGGCCGTCCTGCTGCACAGGGGGCAGGTGTTTGCTAAGCACCAGCTGCCTGCGTGTTTGTGCACAGGGCCTAGGAAGAGAGCCGCCCCCACCCGGAGGGGCCAGGCAGGATGGCGTGAGCGGCTGGGGGCTCCGTGGGAAGCGCTGTCCCAGCAGAGTGGCTAGGGGGGGCGCACTGCAGGCTGGGCCAGCGTGCCAGGAATGGCGAAAGGCGGGGCTCACTGGAGTGAGGGCGCACAGGCTGCAGGCATGAGCAGAGCCTGGAAAGCAGTGAAGAAGGGCGCCCCGTGCAGGCTGCACCAGGGGCGAGAGGCCTCGCCTAGATCGCTGCTTCTCTCCTGCCTGTGTATCACCCAGGGTCCTCCTGGCATCTCCTCTATACCCCCCCTCTGCTTTCGCCTCGGCCCTGCCAGCCCGGCCCCTCAGCCCAGGATGGAGAGACACCGGGTCTAGGGCCCTTTTTCTCAGGGCTTCAACTTTATTTCTTCCACGTAAAGCCAGTGCAGCCCATCAGCCGTCCCTTCCCCCAGCACCGGGAAAGCAGCCAGTGGCACCTGCCTCCCCCTGCGAGTCCCAAGAGGTGGCAGCAGCAAATGGGGTCGGCTGGGCTCCCCCCGCTGCAGGGGGGGCAGGCTGCTGCCTGGGAAAGGCACAGCCCCCAGAGCGCTGGGTACGGGTGTGAATAAAGTGCGTGAGCCTGGCCCCCCGTGTCTCACTGGCTGGGGGGAGAAGGAGGGTTGAGGGAACCAGTTCCAATGGTTAGAGCAGGGGGTGAGGGTGTGGGAGGGCTGGCTTCTGCTGTCCCCTCATGGCCTCTGCGGCTGGCCAGAGCCAGAGAGAGGCTGGCGTCTGTGGGTGCTTGGGTTAGGAGAGCGCAGTGTGAGCCCCCCAGGGTCGATTTCCTGGGGGCTGAGCAACACCCCCACCCGCCGGTGCAGTCAATGGCAGCTTTGGGTGTCCTGCACTGACGGGGCCGAGTTGCCTGCCACCCGGGAGCTGCCCCTGGGCCTGCAAGAAGAGCTGGGCTGGGGGACGGGCGCCAAGTGGCTGGCTGCCTGGGGTGGATACAGTCCCTGCTGGCTGAAGCTCACTACTCCCGTGGCGTTTTGGGTGGAGTTGTGAAGTCAGGCCCTGCGTGGTGCTGGATCGTGATGGGGTTGTGGTGCTCGGTGCCTGGAGCGCCTGTGCCACTGGTGTAGGGTTCTTCACAGGCACCGCTGGGGCCTGGCCCGAAGCAGCCGTCGCCGCAGGGCAGGAGATACCGTTCCACCACTGCAGCCCCTCCTGCACCGGCCTCGCCAGGGAAACGAGGGGCTTCCTGGGCTGGACTGAGCCTGTTGGAGCCGCGCTGGGAGCCCCACCCCACCCACACAGGAGCTTTCCGACCCCCGGCCAGGCTGGCTGTAACGGTGCCCAGGCAGCCCGGAGCTCACCTGCCCCCCAGCACTGCCTGCGAGGCCCAGCCCTGTGCGCCACTCCCCCCACCTGCCCCAGCCCCCTCTCTGCCTGTCCCCTGCTGCCAGCCTCACCCCTCTCAGGTGCCTCGGCAGCTCTCTGGCCTTCGTGCTCTCTGCTCACCTCGGTCTGGCTGGCGCGACAGAGGTGGGAGCCCAACACCGGAGGCGGGGGCCTGGCCTTGGTGACACGAGCAGTTGGCTGCGCCCTGGGGAACGGTACGACTGCTGCATGGGAGGAGCTCAGCCCTGCCGTGGGAATCCCCAACCGCCCACCCCTCCAGGGCCCAGCCCGTTAGTGGTGCCTCATCCCTCTGACAGGCCAGGCCTGCGCCGTGCAATGTGCCGGGGTGGCCTCAGCCCCGCCACTGGGTGACACTGACCCAGCAGTGGTTCTACAGCGGCTCCAGCCCCCTGGCTGCCCCGATCAAAGGCGCGTCTCCCTGACGCTGGGATGGCCGCGTCCGGCTGGGGCGAGTGGGATTTAAACGTGGGAGGAGGACAGCGGTGTGAGCCTAGAGCTGCATGGAGATGAGCCAGGAGCAGGTGCCCAGAGCTACGCTCATGCAGCACACCGATGGCTCAGAGGCTGAGAGTCGGGCTGGGCCAGTCACACCCTGTGGGAGGCTCAGATGCAGGGCACCTCTGGGTGCAGTGGGGCTGCAGGGCAGCACGTGAGCTGTGCCGGCAAGTGGAGGCTGCAGCTCCCTGGGGCCAGGTGGAGGAAGGGCCCTGAGCAGAGGCCTGAGGTCCAGGCATGTTATGCTGGGGAGGAGCGAGGCAGGGCAGACAGCTCGGCTCATGACCGCCCCGAGCAGGGCTGGAGCACTGTGTGAGCGGGGGGGGGGAGCAGGGGGTCTCAGCACCCAGTGGGACACAGCTGTGGCAGGGGAGCGTTTGCACTAGTCCTGGCAGGGGTCGCTGTGGGTGCAGCTGGAAGGAGGAGGGTGGGGTGTTTGCACGGCCAGTGACGGGTGGGGACGAGGCTGTGGCCATCTCACAATCCTGCCTTGACGGGAGCTGTGGTGCCTGGGCCTTTCCAGCCCCCAGTAACCCCCTCCCCCCCAGGCTGGCCGCACAGAGCGCTCGCTGGTGCTGCCCCCTTCTGCCGGGGGGGGTGTCGGGTAACAGCTGTAAGCCTCTTTCCTGCATCCCGCACCCAAAGCCCCCCAGGCTCTCGGCCCCCCCGCTTGCAAGGACCTGGCGCAGACAATGGCCATGGTATCATAGATACCAAGAGGCCAAGGCCAGAAGGGCCCGTGGTGATCATCTCCTCCAGCCTTGTGACCCAGATCACGCTGTGTCAGTGACCGGTCCTCTTCATTATTTCCCACTCCCTCAGTTTCTGTGTCAGCTGCAAACTTTATCAGGGATGATTTTATGTTTTCTTCCAGCTCATTGATAAAAATGTTAGTGTAGGGCCAAAACTGATCCCTGTGGGACCCCACTGGAAACCCACCTGCTCAAGGATGAGGCCCCATTTATAATTACCTGTTGGGACCTATCAGTCAGGCAGCTTTTAATCCATTCAATGTGCACCAAGTTAAATTTTATATCATTCTAGTTTTGTAATCAAAATGTCAGGAGGTAGCAAGTCAAGTGCCCAAAAGTTTATGGATGTTGCATCAACACTATTACCTTTTTCAACCAAATTTATAATCTCATCAAAAAAATATCAAGTTAGTTTGACAGGATCTATTTTCCATAAACCCAGGTTGATTGGCATTAATTATATCACCCTCCTTTAATTCTTTATTAATCGAGTACTGTATCAGCTGCTCCACTATCTTCCCTGGGATAGATGTCAGATTGACAGGCCTCTAATTACCCTGGTCATCCCGTTTACCCTTCTTAAATATTGGTGTAACATCAGCTTTATTCTAGTCTTCTGGAACTTTCCTGGTATTCTAAAACACTGAAAATCAACATTAATGGTGCGGTGAGCACCTCAGCCAGCTCTTTTAAAACTCTTGTATGCACGTTACCTGCTGATTTTTAATTGTCTAACTTTAGTAGCTGCTGTTCAACATCCTCCTGAGAGACTAGTAGACTGGAAAGAGCGTTATATGGGATGACTACATCTTTTTTTGACAGAACAAAAATATTTATTGAACTTTTCTGCATTATTATTGATAAAGTCTACAATTTCCATCTAGAAATGAATGGATTATTCTTTTTGTTCCTAATATACTCCTCCTTATTGTCCTTAATTCTGCTGGCCATAGATTTTGCCTTGTGTCCTTGTGTTTCCCTTATTAATGTTCTACAATTCCTAATAATGTTCTAGTTCATTATTATCAACTTCCCCTTTCTGTGCTTTGTTACATATTTTCTAGCTGCTGTTACTTTCCCTCACAACCAGGGTTTTTTTTTAACCAATATGGCCGCCTTCTTTGAGACCCTTGTTGACGTTTCAGCTAAGAGGCCAAGGACTGAATGGATACACAGGGACTGAGCCTGCCCCCCACCTCCTCCTATTGTTGTTGGAGAGTTCTGGATTGACAGCTATGGATACCCTCAATGTGCCTTTACAGAGTGGAAAAGCTGCTAGTTAATTTCATAGATTCATAGATTATCAGGGTTGGAAGGAACCTCCGGAGGTTTGTGCCTTTGCTGTGGCGTGAGGCCTTGAGGACTTTCTGCTCCTTTTTGACTGCACTAAATCCACTTCACAAGAAACAAGCGCATTAAGAATGGAGAAAATAAAATCAAGGGGTTTTGTTTTGTTTTAAATAATTGATTTGAACTGGCCGCCCTTATGAGTCCCATTAAAATTCCATTAGTGTTGTGTAAGATATGTGATCATTTCTGGAAACTTTAAAAGAATTTCCACCCCTGGCCTTGTGCTAGACACTTAGCTAGGTAATAATGCTCTGAGCACGGCATGTACCCTGGTCAGTGTGGGGATAGGAGTACACACTGGGCTAGTGAAATATTTATTTATACGCCTATAATGCTCCAATTCAGGGGGGTCTCGACAGGCAGGTGACAGCGGCTTCCTAGATAAACACACACACACGACTTTCTGGTGCCAGTCCAAAGTGACACAGTTGTTTTGCCAGGCTGGGAGGCTAGCAAGCAAAACGGTTCTTAACAGTTAAAAGGCGACCGTATTCCTAAGCAGGGGATGAGTCTAGGGGCTGTCCAGAGAGGAGCTCGGGGAGGGAGAAAAGCCAGCAGAGAAAGTTTGTAATGAAAAGTCGAGAGGGAGTTTGTCACGGACTCACAGATCGTGGCCACTCTTGGCCCCATGCGGTCCATGGGGGGTGCCCCTTTCAGTGAGACAGCCCTTCTCGGGGGTCCACTCTCTCTCTCGGGGTCAGGCCCCTCCACCTCCTGGAGCCGCACCTCTTTGAACCTTAGCACGTCTGTCTCTGCTGTGGGCCCCCTCAGGGAGTCCACTCGCTCTGGATCCCCGGGGCCTCCACCTCCGAAGGGGTTGATGCAACCCTGTTCTCTAGCCCGGAGTGACTCTCAGCCAGCATAAAACAGGAGGATTTATTGAGAGTTGAACATGGCTGTGACAATGCGGTTCTGGCGGAACCCAACTGAGAGTGCCAACTCAGGACAAATTGCTAAAATAGGGCAGTTACAGCCCAAGGCTGGGGTTTTTCCACCTCTAAGGCAAACCAAACCAGCCAGACTAAGACTTCGGTCTCACCCCACTGGCTGACCGCAAGTCTCACAAGCAATCTCCTTAGACACTCCAGTTTCCCAGTATTACCACCAGTGCCACACGTTATGGGGACAAATGGTTATGAAAACCAATACCCCAGTAAAAGAAAAAGGTTCTTCTGATCCCAAAGGACCAAGCCCCAGACCCAGGTCAATATACAAGTCAGATCTTATCCACAAATCATGCTGTTGCCGATCCTTTAGAATCTAAAATCTAAAGGTTTATTCATAAAAGGAAAAAGATAGAGATGAGAGTTAGAATTGGTTAAATGGAATCAATTACATACAGTAATGGCAAAGTTCTTGGTTCAGGCTTGCAGCAGCGATGGAATAAACTGCAGGTTCAAATCAAGTCTCTGGAATACATCCCCCGCTGGGATAGGTCCTCAGTCCTTTGTTCAGAGCTTCAGCTTGTAGCAAAGTTCCTCCAGAGGTATGAAGCAGGATTGAAGACAAGATGGAGATCAGGCATCAGCCTTATATAGTCTTTTCCAGGTGTAAGAACATCTCTTTGTTCTTACTGTGGAAAATTACAGCAAAATGGAGTCTGGAGTCACATGGGCCAGTCCCTGCATACTTTGCTGAGTTACAAGGCGTATCTGCCTTCTCTCAATGGGTCCATTGTATAGCTGATGGTCCTTAATGGGCCATCAAGCAGGCTAGGCAGAGCTAATCTCAGCTTGTCTGGGATGTCACCCAGAAGCATAGCATAAGTTTGCCATACAGACAGTATAGAGCCAATATTCATAACTTCGACTACAAAAGTGATACACACATATAGACAGCATAATCATAACCAGTAAACCATAACCTTGTCCTAGACACCCCATTTGACCCCCTTTATACAAGATTTGGGTGCCACTACAGGACCTTGGTTGCAACAATGATCTATATGGTCCCAGTTTATGTCAATAACATCACAATGGCCCAGGAAACTCTCAGGGCCTCAGGCCTGGCCTCCCTCAGCCCAGCACATCCCAGTCTCTCTGCATCCAGGTGGGCTCTGCCTGCTCCCCCTCTCCAGCCCAGAGCCCCCCTGCTTCCCAGCTGGGCATCTGAGATCCCCGGTCCCACGCCCCGCCTCTGTCCATTGTCTTCTCTCCAGGTAAACAGGGTCGTAAACTGGGGCCTCCTCTCCTCTCTTCTGTCCTCTGGCTGGAACCGGCTGGTTCAGTCATTGGGTCCTCACTCTGCAGCCCATTGTCCGCCCACTGGCCAGAACCGGCTGTGACTCCTGGGCTGGGTCTCCGGGTCACCAGGTCGCCAGGTCACCAGTTGCTGGGGTATCCATCCTCCTGGCCATCGGCTGGGGTCCCAAGTTCCCTCTCCGGTCCTCTGCAAAACACACTCCCTCTCCCCTCACCTCGTTAAACCAGTAACACCCAGGGAAACAGAGTCCCATCCCCTCCGCATGCAAACCATTGAAACCCCACCGAAAACAAGAAAACAAACAAGAAAATCCCCCACTTCGTCACAGAGTTCATCTTTCCAAGGTCCCCGTGCATGGAAAAGAGGGAGACACCCGGGAAGCAGCTCTCGGTGTACCCTGCGTTATTGTGTGTAAGGTATATTTCCTCTGAAATACTTTTGTTCTCAGTAAATGATTCTTTTGCTTAAAGGAGGCCATTTGTTCACTGTAGCGACCACTGGCAGTGCCCTCTGAGGGAAGAGACTTGCAGGGTCTACACCCAAGTCAGACCTGCTGAGGTAAAGCACACGTGATTCATGGGACTACCCCCAGGCTCTGGTTTGAGAATGGGAGAATTTCACCAGTCTGGCCTGAGCTCAGGTGATGGTTTGAGGCCTAAAACCTGAGCAGGGGGGGCCCTCAGTGAAACCAGGAGGGGGGGCAGAGGTGACGTTTCCCCAGGAACCCCGTCTTGAGACCTGTCAGCATTTCTGGAAACTTGAAAAGGCGTTCCAAAGAGCACCTTGCAATCATAGACATAATGGGAAGTTTTATTTTTCTTAAAGATATAAAATCTGAACCTTCCCCCCGGCTCACATGCCAAAAACTCCAACCCTCTCCAGAAAAGTAATGGTTGAGAATAAGCAGGTGGCACGAGCAGCGTGAACCACCAAGACAGGAGCTGCTTCATCGTACCAGTAACCTAAGCAAAACACTTGGAACTAATTAATAAGAACATAAGAACGGCCGTACTGGGTCAGACCAAAGGTCCATCAAGCCCAGTACCCTGTCCTCTGACAGTGGCCAGTGCCAGGTGCCCTAGAGGGAGTGAACAGAACAGGGAATCATCAAGTGATCGATCCCCTGTCACCCAATCCCAGCTTCGAGCAAACAGAGGCTGGGGACACCATCCCTGCCCATCCATGAATCTAGCTCCCTTTTGAACCCCGTTATGGTCTTGGCCTTCACAACACCCTCTGGCAAGGAGTTCCACAGATTGACAGTGTGTTGTGTGAAAAAATACTTTCTTGTGTTTTAAACCTGCTGCCTATTAATTTCATTTGGTGACCCCTTGTTCTTGTATTATGAGAAGGTGTAAATAACACTTCCTTATTCACTTTCTCCACACCCGTCATGATTTTATAGACCTCTATCATATCCCCCCCTTAGTTGCCTCTTTCCCAAGCTGAAAAGTCCCAGTCTCATTAATCTCTCTTCATATGGAAGCCGTTCCATACCCCTCATCATTTTTATTGTCCTTTTCTGAACCTTTTCCCATTCCAATATATCTTTTTTGAGATGGGGCGACCACATCTGCACACAGTAGTCAAGTTGTGGGCGTACCATGGATTTATATAGAGACAATATGATATTTTCTGCCTTATTATCTATCCCTTTCTTAACGATTCCCAGCATTCTGTTCGTTTTTTGATGCCGTTGCACATTGAGTGGATGTTTTCAGAGAACTATCCACAATGACTCCAAGATCTCTCTCTTGAGTGGTAACAGCTAATTTAGACCCCATCATCTTATATGTAGAGTTGGGATGATGTTTTCCAATGTACATTACTTCGCATTTATCAACATGGAATTTCATCTGCCATTTTGTTACCCAGTCACCCAGTTTTGTGAGATCCTTTTGTAGCTCTTTGTAATGAGTGAAACTGGTCAAGCAGTTCATTGTAATTGACATTTATTGAGGATATTTTATCTACCACTTATTTGTAAATTAATTTTTTTGGTTATTCATCAAGCTCTGTGTGTCAGTCCATCTTCACATTGGACACCCGAGGGCATGTCTACACTACAAAATTCAATTGCCCTCGCTTAGGCTGGCGTACCGCCACCGCAGTAATTACATCGCTTGTGTGCGTGTCTGCATTTTGCTCCTTGTGTCGATGGTGCATGTCCTCACCGGGAACACTTGCACCGATGGAACTGTGATTATTCCCCTCTGTTCAGCACTGGTGAGGCCACACCTGGAGTATCGCGTCCAGTTTTGGTCCCCCCGCTACAGAAGGGATGTGGACTAATTGGAGCGAGTCCAGCGGAGGGCAATGAAAATGATCAGGGGGCTGGGGCACATGACTTAGTTCTGGCAAACCCAAATTTTAACAAGCTCTTTATGGTGTTCACCAACGCCTCAAACACAAAACTGGGGGCGGAGTTAATGCAAAAAAACCCCACCCAATCGTGTACCTAAGCAAAAAGTTGCTACCCCAAAAGCAAAACTACACGGCCATCCAAAAAAAAAAAATGCCTGGCCTTGGTGTGGGCCCTTAAAAAACTAGAGCCATATCTCTTTGAGCAACACTTCACCGTGCACACCGACCACTCTCCCCTGACCTGGCTGCACCAGATGAAAGGAGCCAACGCCAAGCTCCTGAGATGGAGCCTGCTCCTGCAAAATTATAACATGGACGTGGGCCATGGAAAAAAAAGTGCCAACCTAATAGCAAGTGCGTTGTCCCAAAAAGGGGGCCCTGAACTGCCCCAGGTCACTGGTCGAAGTAACCCCGCTCAGTTCAGTCTCAAAAAAAAAAAAAGTGATGGAGCAGGACGGATTTGACCTGGGAATGTTGCAGGGGAGTTACAGTAGGGATGGGAAGGAAGCTACCTGAGTTATAACCTGAGCCGGGAGGGGGGTTGGGAGAAGCGACACCTTCTGCCCGGGAGACTGAACAAAGGAAAGGAGGAGCTGTGGGGAGGGGAGAGAGCTGCTGGAAAAGTTTTTGTTTTCAGTTTGGGCTGGGTGGTGCAACGCAGGGAACCCCAAGCTGGGGTCTAAGCTCCCTGAACCCCCCAGAAGGACTTGATTGAGGGGTCCTGGTTGTACCTACACACTCTGCTTGCGACTGTGTTCCTGTCATCTAATAAACCTTCTGTTTTACTGGCTGGCTAAAAGTCACAGTAAATACCAGGAAGAGGGGTGCAGGGCCCTGACTCCCCCACACTCCGTAACAGGGAGGTCTAGGTTGGATATTAGGAAAAGTTTTTTCCCTAGGAGGGTGGTGAAGCACTGGAATGGGTTCCCTAGGGAGGTGGTGGAATCTCCATCCTTAGAGGTTTTTAAGGTCAGGCTTGACAAAGCCCTGCTGGGATGATTTAGTTGGGGATTGGTCTATGATTCTATGAACTGTCAGTGTGGGGCATTGCAGGGCGGCGTCTGAAAGCCAGCAATAGTCGATGTAAGCAAGGCAGCGTCTTCACTGACACTGCGTCGACCTAACGACATCGACCGTGGCTCTCCGCCTCTCATGGAAGTGGGGTTATTATGTCGCTGTAGCAGGCACATTATGTTGGGAGGAGTGAAATTTTAGTGTAGCCCTTACAGCGTTCGGGGGACGTCAGCTGCCTGGCATCGACCTGACGCTGTGTGTAGCGCAGGGCTCAGTCGTTAGTGGGAGTTCCAACTCCTTAACATACCGGTGTGTGGGCTTCTCCTAACAGCACATTAAACACACTGGGGGCAGGTTGGCAGCAAGACCCCTGTTTAGTAAAGGTCCAACCCAGTTCCCATGGAGGTAAACAGCCTCATTGACTTCACCAGCTTGTCAGAGCAGAGCTAAGAGAAGAGTTTCTTTGCCGGGGGGGGGGGGGGGTGGAAGACAGCTGGGACCTGCTGAATAGAAGGAGCAATAGGGATTAGGCCATGTATTAATAAAAGTGTAACCCTGTTTGGGACAGGTGCCAAACATTCACTGAACAGCCAGCAATGTCTCTGCACCTGCCAGAAAGACCCCCACAGACCTGTACAGGTGTATGTGTGATGGAGGAGAGTTAACATTTTTAAAGGACAGTTTTCCATTGTTCAAAATACATACGTACCAGTCGGTTCTATGCAGAGAGCAAGTTACCATTAAAATACCCTTTTTAAAATCAGCATTTCCCAGCACTGTCCTGGACTTCTGTCCCACTAAGGCCTGGTCTATATTACCAATGCTCTGCCAGCATAACTCCTAGTGTAGAGCTGTGTATGCGGACAGGGAGAGGTCTTTTCTTTTGGCCTAGTTAACTGTGACACTGGGAGACCAGGTGCCAGCTCATGCCAAGGTGCCATGTGTCAGCTCAACACTGACAAAGCCGTGGCTGGAACCAGGCTGGCTCACCTGCAGGCTAGAATTGTTCGAACAGGTGTCAGGATTCCAAGAATGTGCTTTGTGTTTAGCCTTTATGGATTGCTCGTGAGTTGCTGCCGGCATATCTAACATCTGTATCCCCTCTTGCAAGGGGCTGTTTGAGCGTGTGAACCTCTGTAACCGTATAAATCACCAGGCAGGAAAGAGACATTAAGCAGTGTGAAGTGCTGCTCTCCGGAGGAAGGCGTTACGTCCTGCCGCACAGGGCTGGCCCATGGACACCGGACGGACTAGAGTGAAACATTAGAGAGGACAAAAGCCTTTGTTGCTCTGCTCTTCCCCCACCCCACGAAGCTGAGTCATGCCAATGGATTCCTCTCATTAGCTGAGTCCACAGCTCAGAGCACATGGGCGGGGGCGGGGGGTGAATAAATACCCCTGACAGGGAGAAACTGGATCTCATTGCTGCTTGGACTCGGGGATGGGGGGCAGGTTTCAAGGCATAAGCAAGAGATCCCCAGTGCTCAGCCTGGGTCAGCCCTACAGGACGTAAGGAGCTTGCTTATCATAGACGCTTCTATTCACTTTCGAAACCAACAATTAAAGCTCACGTGTGTATGTAATTTGCCGGCTTTAACCTTGTCAATAACGCTCATGTTTCCCTTGCCTATTAACAAATCTGTGTATAGTTTATTAAAGTCCTGGCTACAAGCGTGGGCTTCGGTGTGAGAGCTAAAGCGCAGGGCCCTGGGGTGAGGACGGGTCCTTGGGACAAGGAGTAACCTGACTATTGCTGTATCCTTGGGGGAAGGGCCCAGCTATCTCACAGGTGGCAGGACAGGTGGGGGCGCCCACGGGGCCTGTCTGTGACTCCCGGGTTAGGCTGTTGTAGGGTCTGAGGAGCTCACACCTGGTAACTGGTTGGTGAAATCGAACACAGAACTCACAGCCAATGTGGGGCTGGTGCTGGGTTCCCGGCCCTCTGCCCTGCGGCTGGTACTGATGCCCCGGAGTCACGGCAGGCAGCGTTACACTACCACCCCCCCGCCCGCCCGACATTAGCTCTGCCGACAGATGCACTCTTCTGTTGACATAGTTGTGTCTACACTGGGGGCTTTCTCGGCACAGATACGGTTATTCCCCGCCCCCACCATCCAACGTAATATAGACCCAGCCCAAACGCAGGGGAATAACTGCGCTCTCACCTATCACTAGGTGGCAACTGGTAGCCACAGGAAGGTAGCCATTCACTCATGCTGAAAGAGAAGCAAGAGCTGTAGGCAGGGGTCAGAGGGCTGGCGGTGGTGAGTCCCGGGAGGAGGTTTTGTTCTGGTTCTTGCATTTGCTCAGGAAGTCGAGGTCGCTGGTAAGTTTTGCTTCCTTTTTCTTCACCTTGTGGAATTTCCATTCAGACGGCAACATCCAGCATCTCCCCTGGTTCTAGCATTGCATATGCTAATACCCGGTGCCGACAAAGCTACAACTCCACTGCAAAAAGCAAGAGTTCCAGTCGGAGAGCGGGGCCAGGAGAGAGCGGGAGCCCGGCTTGGCCAGCAGAAAACTGAACCAGCTGGGGAAAGCAGCAGATGAACACCACGGGAGCTCTATTTTCTACCGCTCCCCTCAAACAAGGGCAGGATTTTGCTAGATTGCTAAGCACGAGCCCTATTCACATAGCTCCCCGCGAGGCTAGTTTTAATTTCAGGCTTAAATCAGTTATATCGAGAATGTATCTGCTTTCCCAGCTCAGGGAGCATTATTCATAACATGGCAAAGGAAACCGGGACATTGTGACCCTGCCCTTCAGAGCCCAGCGGGAGAAAAAGACCAAGCATTTAGACTGCCCTGCAGACTGGTGACCCTCCCTCTACCATGAGTCCCAGTCAGCAAACCAGGCTCAGCCAGCCACGCCCAGGACTATGAGCATCCTTAAGAAAAAGAAAACACCGCAGGGAGGGGGGTCACGAGTGCCTGGAGAGTCACAAGAGGGGCCCTGGTAAGGAAATTCAGAGCAACCCTGAAATATACACACTGATCTGCAAGCGGTTCCAGAAAGAAGAGATCCGACCACATCCAGCCGCACAAAGTTTTGTATTATTTGGAGTTGGCTACAAGACTTCAGTGTTGGAAACGGGGCAGAGAACTCTGAGTACATTCACTTTATTTTCTGTGACGTCCAAGAAAGGCGGCTTAGAGTTGCAAGGCATAACGACAAAAGGAAACTCCATTAGTGCAGTTGTGTGTACCTGCTACAGCTGCGTAGCGCATGCTACTGAATTCACATGTTTTCCTATTATTGTTTCATATGTGCAAACTCTACCATAGACAGACCAAACCAACCAAGAGAGACTTTCATATGATGAGTCTGATCATGAGGCACTCATTTTGTTGTGTCGTTTGGACATTAGATGCTCAGCTGAGGTCATTTCTCCAAATGTTAATCTTTAATCAGCAGAATATTGGCCCTTCATCTTTAGACTTTATTACTTTGCATGCAAAATAGCAGTTTAAACCCCTTTGTTGTTTTACTCTGCAGTTCCAATAGGGTGTATACTAAAAATAGTTGCATTCCTGGTGATAACCTCAAATGTTCTCGATTATGTTCCCTATGCACTTTCAGACAGAAGGTACCAAGTCAGTGATCCATGTCCATGAAGTCACTTGCTTATGTAAACATCATTGCATTCACGCAGTTCAACTAGTTACCTAAAATACTGGTGGCACAACCCGGAGAGCAGGTCAGATTATGAATTATGTATATGGTTATGTAAAGAAACTGCCCTGAGTTATTTTGCCAAGTAGCATGTGCTAAGGGCCAGCGATACTTACTAACCCTGCTATTCAAAAAACCAAAAACCCAACCCACACTTGGTTGTGCAGCCAGGAGCTCTGGGTTTGTCTACACAGGGAGTTACTCAGGAACTGCTCTTCTCAAAGAACGGTCTGTGTAGACAACTCTCAGGTAGCTTTCCCAAGCCCTGCAATGCACTACACCTCACTAAGTCTTCCTGTCCTCCTCCCCCGGGGAATAGGGAAATGGGGGCACACAGGCAAGGGCAGCGTACCTATGTGTTATTGTGCTTTCAAAGTTATTATTTAGCCTTAAGCTGAATAAGAACCAGCCATCTCCTGAATGCCAGGGCAGCATGGGTTCTACAACAAATCACCTATCAACATATGCAAGAGGTACAATGAAATCTAACCCCCTATAGAGTATTCAGAGCAGGGGAAATCCATTTGGCAGAGTAGGCCTGGTCTCCACTAGGAACTTCCAGTCTAGCTGTGCCTGTCAGGGGTGGGGGAAATCCACATTCCGGAGCGATGTAGCTAAACTGACCCAGCCCCTGGGGTAGACACTGCTAGGTGGACAGAAAAATTCTTCCATCAACCTAGCCCCCACCGCTCGGGGAGGTGGATTATCTCCGCCCATGGGAGCCTAGCAGTGTCTGTGCTGAATTCCTACAGAGGTGCAGCTCCAGCATCACGCTACACTAACCACCTGCATTTGACCAGAGTAGCCTTTATGGTCAATGACTTCAGAAAAAGAGCTTTCAGCGAAGCAACTTGAAGTCTGCCTTGACCATGGCTTATTTGTCCTTTTGTTACTGTAACTCCTACAGCCAGCCAGCCATTGGCGCATGACGATTAATGCTCAGAGGAAGAAAAAAGACGAGTTTCTAGTGAGACCTTGCTGGTAACCCCCACCCAGGAGGGAAACGGATTGCAAGTGATCCTGGTTTAGTGTAATGACTCCGTCTCCCACTCCACTTCAGTTTACATGGCACGACACCAGTTCTTACAAACCAGTTCTCTGGGGCCGGACGTCACCTATGTGCTGCTCCGTGACAATCAGCACCGTAGATAAACCCAAACCCAGAATAATGATTTCTATACATCCGCCAAGCCAAGGTTGCCAAATTCACACACCTCAGCCTTAGTCCAAATGGATGAACAGTTTAACAAGGGAGAAAATACTTCTATTACAGCCTCCCAGCAGCAGACAGATGCCTGGTGCAGACAGGAGAGGCCCAGGAGAGGGGAAGAGATGCTGCAGCCGAGCAGGGAGAGGGCTGGCAGCATTGGCCACCAGGGCTCGGCTGTCATCTGCTCTACAGCAGAGGTCCCTAAACTGTGGGCGAGTCCCCCGGGGGGGAGCCAGCCCTGCTCTGCTCCAGCCCCGACCCCAGCCGCGACCCCAGCCTTAGCTCCGTCCCTGGCTCCAGCTGCAGCCCCAGCCTCGGCCCCTTCCCCGTCCATGCCCCCCCCGCCCCGGGAGCTGTGGCACTGGGGCGGCCGGGGCGAGGGAGGGCGAGCCCCTGAGAAGTTCGGGGACCCCTGCTCTACAGCCCAGAGTGTTCGCCCGGAGTGAGACAGGGCAGCAGAACGAGGGCTGGGCTAGACCTGCCATGGGAGTGGCTGGGCCCTGTGTCAGAACCGCCAGCCCCCAGCGATCAAAACCCATGAGTCTGACCCTCAAACATCAGGAGCTTGGCCCAAAAAATCATGACTTAAAAGAAAGAATCCAGTGATGTTTGGGGTCTGTCTTTTGCCTTTTTAACTCCCCTCCACTCCTCGGCTGGGCAGCGGGTGAGAATTTTGGGGTGAAATATCACAATGCGTCTCTCCCGGCTGGAGACTCCCTCCCCCTGACCGGGGGCAGCCAGCCACTTCCCAGCACGGTCTTCACTTCTCCGCCTCCTGCTGCCCCAGGGGTCCTCTGTGGGCGGGTCTCAGCAGCCCCACAGCCCCCCTTCCAGGCTCTCTCTCTGCTCTAGGGTCACACCCCGGCAGGGCTCATGGCAGGTCAGGTCTGTGTCCTCAGCCCCGCTGCTCTCTCCCAGAGCTCTGCCTGCCTGCCCAGCCCTGAAAGTCCTGGGTGTGAATCATGACTTCATGACAGCGCCTTCTGCAGGCAGCAAACTCCCAGGACTGAGAGCTGCTGATGCGGTAACATGGCCTTCCCCTGGCTGCTCCGAGGGGATGCCTCTTCCCCCCCCACACGCAGGCTGCAGGAGCTGATATCCCATCCCCTCCATTTCCCACCCCATCACTGGCCCCTGCACCACCCCGTACCCCCCACCTCCCCTGCAGCCCCCAGCCTCCCACTTGCACTCAACATCCCCTGCACCCCATAACTCTGCATCTTCCTCCCCTCACTTTCCCCATCCCCCGCTCTCTGCTGCTCCTCACAATCCCTGTGTCCCATCCAGCCCCCGGACCCACATTGCCTGGGGCACAGCTTCAACCTCATACAGAAGCGTGGGAGATGGCAGCCATCTTTATTAAGGGCAGCCTCCTTCCCACATGCAGCTGGACTAGAGGGAAACGGTGGCCATCTTGCTGGCTTCAGCCCCATTGACATGAAGTGAGGGATGGCCACTTCTTTGAATAAGAGAAATGCGGGGGCTGGCGCCTCTGCCACCTCCTCGTCTTCCAACAGAACCTGCCTCCTTCTCCTGCCCCAGCCCATGGCTTTATGGTTCCACCCTGCTGGTGGGGTCTCCTGCCGGCACTGGGTCTCTCCCGGGGAAGGAGACCCCTTTCCCCTCTCGGCAGATAGGCAAAGGAGGACTGGATGCCCTTAGGACAGAGGTGGCTGAACTGTGGCCCCAGGACCCCCTCCTCCCACGTTATGTAGCCCATAGAGACTACAAACCCCAGCACGCAGCCGGGATCCACGAGTGGGCCCATTGGCTGTGGGGTCTGCACCTACTTCTGTGTTACAAAGTGTGTGTGGGGGGGTTGTTCTCTGTACCAGGCTGCCTTGGCATGTTGGGGGGGGGGGGGAGGCTGCCAGCTCGATGCCCTGCCTTGGAGAGGGGTCTGTCTCGATAGCACAGCCCCCCCTTCCCGCCCCCTCGCTGCTGGATTCCTCCTCCCCTCCCCCATGCCCAGGGTACAGAAAGAGCAGGCGGGGAGCCAGGGTGAGGGGCTCAGTCGATGGGCCGAAACGTGAGCAGAGGCGGCTTCTCCGGCATGAGGATGAACCCGAAGACGGTTTTAATATCGGCCTTGGACACCGTGTCGATCCGGAAGTTCCGCAGGACCTGAAAGGAGACGGACAGCCGGTGTGACACCGGAGCAGCTTGGGCTGGGATCTGGCCAGCTAGTCTGAGCCACAGCAGGGCTGGGCTGCGGGGTGTGGGGCTGGGAGACCCCGATGCTGCAGGGCATGGGGCTGGGAGGGGATCGCGCAGGGGCATTTACTGGCTCGTTTCTGCTGGTCACTCCTGACTGACAGGGCTACGGGGCCTGCTCAGTCCAGGGCAGATGGAAGAAGAAGAATGCAAGCTCCTAAATCCCCTGCCTGAGGGATGAGGAGCAGAGCAGGGGGGAGCCCTGGAATAGGTAAGGGGGCTGCGGGTCAGGACTGAGGCACATAGTGCAGAGCTGAGGGGAGCCCAGGGCAGGGGACAGTGGGCTGGGGCTGAGGGACGGTGGCCGAGCTGTGTGGGAAGGTCACACAGTGACAAATACTTTCTCCTTTTCTTGAAGTACCAACAAACAAGTTGAGTTGTGTAAAGTTTGGCCAACGTACAGTGAGAGCCCCGTGAGCTCAGGCCAGCCCCAGGCCTGCCCCCAGGCTGCCCGGCTCTCCGCCCTGCCACCTCTCCCCGACTCACGTGCATGAGGAACAGCATCATTTCGGTCTCTGCCAAGCGGCGGCCGATGCACTGCCGGGCCCCGAAGCCGAAGGCCAGGGCCTTGAAGCTGTTATCCTCCTTGCTCAGCCAGCGCATGGGGTCGTAGCGCTCCGGGTTGCTGAACACCTCCGGGCTCCGGCCCATGGCATACAGCCCCACCTGGCACAGGGTCTGTGGGGCAGCAGAGGGGAGAGGGTGGCCACTAGGCTCCACCAATCAGATGCAAGCTTGCTTGCACACAGAGAGCTGATTGGTTTATACCTCCATCATTTCAACAGCTGCTGCTTTGTCCAACAGAAGTCAGGGGCTGACGCAGGCCATGGGCCCTTGTGGCCCTCTGGGGTGGGAGTGCTTTAATGTCCCTGCAATGTATCAGCAAAACCCAAAACCAAGAGCAGCGGGGGGAGGGGAAGGGGAACTCGCCATGTAGCTGTTGAGGGAGCTTCCCCTCCCTGCCTGTCTCACTCCCCCACAGGGCAAGGAAGGTGGAGGTCAGAAGGCTGCACCCTAAGAGTACTGGCTCCCCCGGCAGAGAGAGCCCCTCACTGACCCCCCCCCCCCAGCCCTTCAGCTTGGCCCCCATCCTCTTCCCCTGTGAAATATTACTCAGGTCCCAAAAAAAGTCAAAATTGAGGTTAAAAAAATTGGTCAAATGTGACTAGTGGTTTGATCAAAAGCCAGGATTTTTTGTGGCAAATCAGGAAAGGGCTCGGTCCCCTACCGTACCCCATCACACGCAGCGGGACAGTTCTGGTGCCCTGCCTCCTGTCACGGCTGGTCCCTGCAGCTTCGGGGGGCAGAGTGAGAAACCCTCGTGTGCTGGGGCAGTGGTGCAATGCCATGGATGGGGTCTGGGGTGTGCTGTTCCCTTCCAGACCCCCAACGCTCTTCTAAGCACGGAGTAGGAGTTCTCGCTTTGTGATCCGCATGGGCGTCTGAGCAGACAACCTGACCCCCGGGCCAGTGAGCCTCCCCCCTTCCTGGGGGCACCTCCCGGCTGCAGAGAATGGGGGGGGCGGAGGAGCAGGGACTCACCCCAGCTGGCACGCGGTAGTTCTGGAGCACCACGTCTTTGGTTGGGTAGCGCTGCACCGTGATGCCCACAGGGTAGAGCCTGCCAACAGAGCCGCACCGTCAGCTGGCTTTCCCCGCCACCATCTAGACAGCTGGCCTGACACTGCTCAGGCCAAACGGCCCCTGGGGGGAGCCCCACGTCACTGCCGCTGCCCTTCATTCACCCACTGCTGCTGCTTAGCTTTGAACCCCACGGACCCAGCGTTCCCTGCTTCCGGCTGCCCTCCTCATCCCGGATCATCCGCCGGCCATCTGTGCCCCACAGTGTCTGCCATGCCCACGCCCTCTTCCCGCTCATGCCTGGCCAGACCCCACTGCTGTAGGGCCCGCTGGGCTGGGCTGCCCGAGTCCTGTGCCCGGAGACTGCGTCCCCAGCACTCCCTGGACGGATGCACGGGCACAGGCAGGCGTTTTAGCCCCAGACCCAGTGCCTGGCATGATGGAGAAGTTGCCCTTGGAGCCCCAGGCAGCAGAGCCCACCCTCCTTTCCCCATGGGCCCCGGAGGCTGTGCCCTTGGCCCTCACCTCAGTGTCTCCTTGAGGGCGCTTTTGAGCAGGGGCATGGAGTTCAGCACCTTGGAGAGCTCCCGCGGCCCCTGCAACTCGGCCTCGGCGATCTCCCGGCGAATGGCCGTCTGGACGCTGGGGTTGCGGGCCAGCTCGAAGAGGGTGAAGAGCAGGGGCATGGCAGTCTGGGCCAGAGGGGACAGTCAGAGCCGGCCCACCCCTGTGCCTCACCCGGGGGCGCAGCATGCTGGGCACAGCCACAGAGGCGTCTCACGGTCCCAGTTGCGTTGGCCAACCCAGTGTTACCAGCCACTGAGACATCCCCGGCCTTGTCGGTCTGAGTCATGATCTCGGAGATGCAGCCTCAGCCTTCCTCTGCTCTGTCCCCCCCACCCCGTTCGCTGCGCTCTAGGCCTGTTCCCCCTGAATCACCCTGCTCCCTCCATGGGGTTCAACCCCCCTTGGTCACAACAGACCCATTCATGTAGGTGCTTCCCCCGGCCCCTCCGGCTCTTCCCGGAGCATTGTCCAACATGGCCACCTCCTTGCAGGTTCCAGGTGCCCTGAGTTGGGGGGGAAGCCGGGGGGGAGCCCCACCGAGGGGAGCTTCTGCCTAGGCAACCCCCAGACACGCTGTGCCCCTTTGCTGAGTCAGGGCCTGTTTGCTGCCCCCTTAGTCCCTCAGCCGTTCCTGCTCCCCCCACTGGGAGTCTGGTTCACCCCCCCCCAAATGAGTATTATGCAGGTCTCTGGCCTGAATCTAGTATTGTTCCCCCAAGCCGGTCTCTGGTTTCTCCAGGGCCCCCAGGAGCATTTCTCTGTCCTGTGGAGTTAGTCACTGCCGTGCTGGCTGCTTGTGAGGGTCTCTAACCGGCCCAACCCAGGGCTGAGGCCTGCCAAGGCCTCGCCAGGCTGACTGGGAAGGGCACCAGGGGCCTCACTAACATGCCGATCTCTCCCACGAGGAGAGCTCCCAGACCTGAGTGGGGATAAAGCCAACAGGGCCCCGCGGGAATTGAACCGGAGCTAGAGGGAGGACTAGAGACCCAGAGGAGGCAACAAGGAACAAGTTCCTGTCCATAGGTAGGTCAGGAACCTGTGGAGTCCTGTGGCAAGGTGGGAATTCCCCACTCAGCTCCACAGGGACCTTTCCCATCAGGGCCCCAGGCTGGCCCCTGGCTCCTGGCTGGCCCAAGTGGGAGCCCCAGAGCTCAGGAGCAGCTGTGAGCACTGGGACACCCCGGGAGCTGTGAGCTGCTCCGGGAGGATGGGCTGGGCTGCCCGCAATCCCGAACCGCATCACTGCCAGGGAGCTGGCCTGCCAGAGGGGAGGGTACCGGGTACTCACTGTGTCCACGCCACCCGCGGTGAACTCAGTGATGTTGGCCTTGATGGAGTCCAGCGGCAGCTCCGCCTGCATGAGCAGCTCCGCCATGATCCCCGAATACTTCCGGGGCTGCCCCAGGCAGAACTCCTGGTAGATGTTCTGGATACACTTATCAGCTGGGGGACGAGCACGGGGCAGTGAGCGACTCCTCCCAGCCGGGCTCACAATCCCCCCTCAGCCCCAGGGCAGGAAACAAACCAGAGCCCCAGGCCCTAGGGAAAGGAACATGCCTAGGCCCAGGGGAGCAGAGCAGGCCGGGACCAGCCTCAGAAACCCTGAGGAAGATGCGGGCTTCCCCCCTTTAGAGAAGGGGAACTGAGAGGGCAAGTGTCCAGAACCCCAAAACTCCAGAGCCCCAGACAGAACCCAGGAGTCCTGGCTCCCAGCCCTCCCCCCAAACAGTCTCCCAGAGCCAGGAATGGAACCCAGGAGTCCTGGCTCAAGCTCTGAGGCTCTCCCCACTGGCCATTCTGCCCCTGGAAGAGGGAGGAAGAGTGTGGAGGAGCAAGGGGCCATGGGGAGTTTGCTAGAGGTGGTGACATGCAAGCCCCACGGTGCTCCTACAGCTGCGGGACAGCCGGATGCAGGGGTGTGCTTTGGAGATGGGCTTGCAGTTGTTTTGCTGCTGGGAGCTGGTTACGTCTCAGGTGGGCAGATCCCGGGCAGACCCGCAAGGAAAAGGGAATTCTTTCATTGCACCAGCGCTGGGCACAGTGCCCCAGCCTGGCACTGCGGGGGACGGGGCTGTGTGGCCTGGGGTGCGAGCTCATTGCTAAGAGGCGACATTCCAACCTGTACCACGTGTGGCTGTCCAGGAAGGGGCCGGGTGTCCCTAGGGGAGCAGCACCTGCTGCGGGGCCCCAAGGCCTGTTGCAGGAGACCCCGCGGGGATGCCCCCCTCCTTCGTGCCCTCTGCCCCCGGCTCACCATGCTTGAAGATGGTGTCCCAGGCCTCGATATGGTCCCTCCACAGCTTGGTGTTGACCCAGCGCATGAGGCCCGGGGGGATGAAGAGCAGCGGCAAGGTGGTCCGCAGCATGGTCTCCACGGCGCTGATAAACCTCTGCGACTCCGCATTGGGGCTTTCCTCCAGCAGCCCCAGCCGCTCCCCGTACAGGGCGTAGCTGCTTGCTGGCCAGAGGGGAGGGGAACCGTGAATGGATCAGCATCGCCATGTACAGCTCGGGGGCCGGGGTTAACCTGCCCCCACGCACACAGCAGGGCGGAGCAGAGCCAGGAATCGAACCCAGGTGTCCTGGATGGGGGGTTAAGCGCTAGGCCACTCCCTTCTTCCCCCGACTCACCCTGACCTTTGCCTGGTGCGGGGGCAGTTTGCTCGGAGTCCCTGGGCCTGGCTTGTCTAAATGGAGTAGGACGTGGGTACGCAGCGCGCCTGGTCCCAGCTTCGTGCCCACCAGGAGCTGGGACCCAGGGACGAGCCAGGCAGAGCCCGGCAGGGGGCACCAGTGGCAACCCCACAGGGGCAGGGCTTTGCATTTCCCACATTGGCCACAGGGCGTCGCTCTGATGCCACGACCCCCGGGGCCACGGGGCGAGGACCTGGAGCCCCGGCATGGGCCGCAGCTCCCCTCGCCCACCTACCCTCCAGGGTGAAGCGGAACAGGTCGCTGTAGAGGTCGATGGTGAGCGAGCGGCGCGTGTTCTTGCTGATGCGCTGGTGCATGAGGGTGACAAAGTCCTGGGCCACTGCATTGAGGAAGGGCAGGAATTTCCGGGTGCCCACAGGGCTGATCACCTCCTTGTTGAGGATCAGGCGGTCCGAGCGCCACTCCTCCCCGTTCCTGCGGGCAGGAGAGCCAGCGAGTGACACTGCCCTCTGCTGGGGGCATCAGAACTGCCCAGGGGGTGTGTCATCAGCCCCGCATTGCCCCCAGCCTTGGGAGATTCCTCTTCAGCTCCAGGGGCAGGAGGGGCTGGGGGTGAGCGCCGAGCGCCTGTCCCCCCCAACTGCAGCAAAGGGGCACGCATGGGAGCACAGTTACTGTCAGAGCCAGGACATGCCACTTGGCTCCAGGGAGCGGAGCGCCCCCGCATGGCTGCGGCCAGTCACTGGCTCAGTTCTCACCTAAGCAGATCCTAGCTCACGGGCGATGCCCAGGGGGATGAAAGTTCCCCTGAGCCCGGACTACCCCTCCCCTCCCCTCCCTCTGTCCCCGGCCTCCTCCATGCCTCTCCCCCCCTGCCCCAGGTCTTGCCCTCCTCTCTGTGTCCTGCACCTCACCCCCACCCCATGCCTTTCCCCCTGCCCCAGGCCTTGCCCCTGCCCTCCTCCCTCTGTCCTGCATCTCATGCCCTGCCCCTCCCCAACTCCCTTTCCTCTGCCCCCCATCCCGCCCCCCCGCCGAGCAGCGGCCCTTACAGCAGGAAGATGCCGCACTTGTGGTTGCGGAGCTGGCGGTGGGCGATCCAGGACTCGATGCCCATGCGCCGCGGGAAGATCCCCTCCGACTGGAAGAGCTGGGCCGCGTCTCGGGGCAGCAGCACGTTGATGCAGTTGTAGGTGCCCACGGTCTCCCTGTGGGGAAGAGTCCTGGCCTCAGCTCGGCCCCCGCTGCCCATCCCCCGGCCCGGTGAGCCCAGGCAACGGGGGCTGCGAGGTCGGAGCAGCCTGGGCCCCAGCTGCCCCACCCCCACCAGCAGGGCCTTTGGGAGCAGAGAAGATCATGCAGCCTCTCCCTGGGACCCAGGGATCTGAGCGGCTCTCCCCAGAGCCAGCTAGGGAGGGTTCTCCCCTCCCTGCTTCAGGGCAGGAGGCCTTCGGGATTCCCACCCCTCTCCCAGCTGCTGGTCCCGCCCCTGCCTCCGGGGGCACTGGGGGGGGGTCACTCCCAAAGAGCTGGCAACTGCAGCTAACCCAGCTGCCAGGCCCAGCCCCAGCCTGAGGCTCCCCTGGGCTCCGGATCCATCGCTCCAGAGTCCAGCACGCGCCCCTGGGGCCAGGCACTGGGTGGGCACCCGGCTGTGCCTGGGGAGGGGGCCTCCCCCCGGGTACTCGAGTGACATGGATTCCCCAAGGCTCTCTGGTGCCAGCAGCTGCTGAGCCAGGCTCGGTGCTGCTGCTTCTCCTGGTAACGGAGCTTCTCCGTGCAGGTGGAGCCTGCGCCATCCAGAGCCCGCAGGCAAGTGCCCTAGAGACGGACAAGCCTCTGCCAGCCCCTAGCACTTCCCAGCCCATCCCTCGCCTCTTCCCAAGCTCCGGGAGTATTGCATAGGGCCAAGGATTCCCGCACTGCTGGGTGCGCTGGAGCAGAAGCTGGGGCCAGCGCTCTGCCGCCTGACCCCAGCAGCCAGCTCAGGCCCTGAAGCATGAGAGTTGATTGCCCCCCCTCTCTCCAGAGAGGGATGGTTGTGGATTTATCCTTTACAAAATATCCACCGTGGGTGTCTGACTCCCATCTCCTGCTGCAGGGAGTTCCAGGGGTTGGCCCTGCTGGGCATGTCATGCCAGTGGCTCTGAATGGAAGAGGGGCTGGTCCCTCTGGAGGGGAGTGCTGGGACACCTCAGCCGGAGGGGGGTGGGGAAATGCAGCCCTGAACCTGGGGGCACAGATGGGCTGATGGAGCTTCGCCATCTCCAACGTCACGGATCAGTCCGGCGCCTCCCGCCCCAGTGCGCCCCGGCCTCACCCAGCGCCGCTCGGTCCCCGGGACCGGTCCAGGAGCTGCCGGGTCTGATCCTTCGGCTCCAGGAGCAGCCGCTGCGTTTAGATCCCGGGCAGGGCCCCCTAGAGCCCCCCGCAATGGGCTGATCGCGGGGCCGGCGGACACCCAGGACGGGGTCTCACCCCCACACTAACGGGACCAGCCAGCCTGGGGGCCCTGCCCGGGCGGGCCCAGGTCCCCCTTCAAGCGGGCAGGGCGCTGCTTGGAGCGGGAGAAACCCGCGCTCCCGGAGCGGCCGCCCCGCGCCGGAGAACCCAGGAGTCCGGCGGCCCGCGGGCCGCACCTGTAGATGGGCCCGAGGCGCTGGAAGTTGCGCTGCATGACCAGGTGGAAGCGCGGGAAGCTGTTACTCCGCCACAGGCGGTACAGGCTGAGCCAGGCGTTGCGGCCGCTGCGGGGGATGGCTTCGTAGGGCAGCGGCCGGGCGGCGGCCGGGACCGGGGCCGGGGCCAGCGCCGGGGCCGTGGAGCTGCGGGCGGCCCCCGACGGGAGGCAGCGGGAGAGGCGGCGCTGGGCGGGCCGCTTCCAGAGCTGGCTCGGCGGGCCCATGGCCGGGGCGCACGGAGGGTCCGCGGGGCTCGCTGCGCAGCCGGTGCCCGGCTCGCCCCTTAAATCCCCTGGGCCGGCCCGCCCCGCCCCGCCCCGCAAGGACACGGCGACGCCGAGCGCCCGGAACGGGCTGGGCCCGGCCCCCGCATCCCCCTTCGCCCGGCCCCCCCGGCTCCCATCCCCACTCGCCCGCCCCCACCCCCGGGCCCNGGGCGGGAGCCCCGCCAGGGGACGGAAGGGGGGGGGGCTCGGGGGGGGGGGGGGGAGCCCCGCCAGGGACGGGGGGGGAGGGGCTCTCGGAGGGGGGAGGGGGCCCCGCCAGGGGACGCCCCCCGGTCAGGTCTCGATGGGGCTGAGCGGCGGGACGGCCCCCTTGAAGCAGGCCGACTCGTAGTGCTTGTTGAGATAGGACTTGAGGGCGAAGGTCTTGCTGCAGCGTTTGCACTTGAAGTGCTTGAAGGCCGAGTGGGTCTGCATGTGGGCGCGCAGGTTGGAGCGGTCGGCGAAGGCCTTGCCGCAGTGCGCGCAGCCGAAGGGCTTCTCGCCCGTGTGCGAGCGCATGTGGCCCTGGAGCAGCCAAGGCCGGCTGAAGGCCTTGCCGCAGATGTCACACTTGTGCTTGAGGTCGTGGGTGAGCAGGTGCATGGCCATGGCCGGCATGGAGACGTAGACCTTGCCGCAGGTCGGGCACTTCTTGGCCATCTTGCTGTCCAGGCTGCGGTGCGTCTGCTTGTGCCGGCTGAGGTTGGAGGAGGTGGCGTAGGTCTTGCCGCACTCGCTGCACCGGTGCCGCTGCAGGCTGCGCGCCCCGCTCACCACCTTGCGCCGCGACCGCCCGTCCGTGATGAAGAAGGCGTCCACCGCGTAGCCCTCGCTCACCGCCGCGTCCCCGTTGATGTAGCCGGCCGCGATCTCCGAGTGCGGGCTGTCGGGCTGGTCCGAGTCCGGCGCGCCATAGTCCCCGTGCGCGCCAGGGTAGATCGGGTCAGGCGAGGGCACCTTGATGGCGCTTTCGCTTTCGCCTTCATAGACCGACGGGGTGATGTAGTCACGGATGTACCCTGCGGGGAGGGGAGGGGAGGGAGAGACACGGAGAGGCTTGTTAAATCATGGATGGGCCCGGGGAGATTAGCTGGAGAGCTCTCTGCTTAATAGATGCAACAAGCTAGTCCCGCGAGTGGCCCCCCTTGGTTTGCCTGCGGCAGGGGGGCCGGCTCCGGGATGAAGTGCGTGGCGATGAACCAGGAGCCGGCTCTCCACTGTCATGCTAATGGCCCTGGCGTTTGATGAACCTTCCCCGCCAGCCACCCTCTTCATCATTCCCCGAGATTCCCGCTCGCTTCGCCGGCTGCTGGGCGCAGATAGGCAGAGGGAGGGAGGGAGGGAGGGAGCGAGGCTGGGGAGATGCGGCAGCCAAGCGCTGCTCCGGCTCCTCTAATTGGGGGCTGCAACTCCGAGCACTCATTGAGATGCCTCTGAATGCAAAGCGAGGACATGGATGTGATGGGCCCCTCCCCCACCCCACAGAGGTGACACCTGCCTCTCCGGGGAACGCTCAAGGTCAGTTTGGGGGCCGAGCCTACAGAGGGGGGCCCGGGGCATGACCTTTCCTTCCCTCCCAAACCACTTCAGCCAATTCCCCCCCGATTATGCAACACGCTGCAGACATTCTGCAGTCAACAAAAGCCAGGAGCCAGCGAAGTGCGCCGCGCCAGGGCTTGGGGCAGCCTCTCGGAGCCGGGGTCCTTCCTAGAGGAACTTTTCACCCAGAGGTTTAGTCACCTCGGCCCCGATCCATCGCCTGGCGCCAGCCAGGGGGGCAGCCCGCCGCGCGGAGAAGCCCGGCGGTTGCTAACAGTTGTCCTTGAACTTGTCTAGTGGCAGACAAAAGGGCCTTCCAAACAAAAACATTTCTGCAGCGGTGAATTCCAACCCCCCCCCCCCCCCCCCCGGCTGGGAACTCTCCCCCACCCCTGCACCGCCTTGGTACCGTCTTTTTTTCAAGGTCTAATTTTAGCGGCGTGGTAGGAACAGAGCGATTGGGTTGCATTAAAATGTGCAGAGTCAACAGCCTCCGAGAGGCCCAGTCTGCTCAATATGGCTCTTGGCGAGGTGCATTCCAGGGAAGGAGGCAGGCGGCACATAGGAATGTGTCCCCCGGTGCAGCTCAAACGGCCAGGCATCGCCAGCCCGGGCCCCAGGGCCACCAGCCAGCCACACACGCTCCCTAGCCAGCCCCAGCCCCAGCCCCGAACATCTACACCAGCACCCGCGAGCTAGCGCGGCTCTGTCTTTACCCTTGTCATGGAGCCGCGAGCTGAAGTCTGCCCGAGATCTGCCGTACGAGTTCTCTAGATCCGCCGAAGAGAAATCATCGAGTTTGACCTTTTTGACCAGGAAAGATCTTGGCATGGTTTCTACACGCGGCCGAAACGGGAGACACGCGGCAGCTGGCCGATGGTTGCTGGGTCAGCGATTAGAGGGGGGAAGAAATGGACCCCCCCCCCCCAAAAAAAAAGCTTTAAAAAAAGGACAGTTAGAAAAGGGCTCCTGGGCGCTATGGCTTTGTGGCTTGCTGTAGGTTGGGCTCCGACGTGCAGTCCCCAGCCCCGGACCCCGCCTGGTGCAATCAGTCCTTGTTCCAGCGGCTTTTGTGCAGCAGGGGAGGCGGCTCCAAAGCCCACCCTGAGGTCCAGGGTCACCAGCCCGGAGCTGGGTCCTCAGACATCGCCCGCGAGTTCAGCACTGGACAGCTCCCGGCGCTCGGGAGCGGCTCCTAGCTTGGGTTCCCGGCGTCCCCTCCTGCGCCGTGTGCCGCAATTCTTATTGTTCCGCTCGGGGCTGGCGGATCTTGTCAGCGCTGGACAGCTCCCAGGCTCTGCCGCAGCCGCTGTAGAAGGTCCTGAATTTCTGAAGACTCTCTGATCAGCTGTTTGGATTTATAATGCAGCGATCAGGTGGTGGACGGAAATGGAAGCGCTTAATTTAATCCATCAAAAAAAAAAAAAAAAAAATCTCCCGGGAACAGCAGTGAGACTAGATGATTTAGTGACGCTGTTGTGAGTCGCCTCCTGCCCGGGCTTTCTGCGAGTTAGATCAAAAAGGGAGAGGAGGAGAAGGGAGACAGGGTGCCCTGGTGAGGCCCAGGGGCTCAGGCCTGTCTTTGACCCCCCGGCACTCGGGCAGCTCCGGGATCCTGGGAGCAGAGCGCCGCCCTGGCGCGGCCGGACCTAATGAGAGACTATTTCTTTGATTGATGGGTGGGGGAATAGGGAGGACCTGTGGTCTCTGTGATGCAATAAAAAAAGCGACATGTTCACTTTTTAATGAGGAAAGTACCAAGCTGGCTCGTCCTTTTGCTCCATCTGGTTTGGGGAGGCAGTGGGGTGCAGTGGTTGGAGCAAGGGCTGGGGCAGGACTCCTGGGTTCTTTCCCAGCTCTGGGAGGGGAGTGGGGTCTAGTGGTTAGAGCTGGGGGGCTGGGAGCCAGGACTCCTGGGTTCTTTCCCAGCTCTGGGAGGGGGAGTGGGGTCTAGTGGTTAGAGCTGGGGGGCTGGGAGCCAGGACTCCTGGGTTCTTTCCCAGCTCTGGGAGCGGAGTGGGGCCTAGTGGTTAGAGCAGAGGCAGGGCGTCAGGACTCCTGGCTTCAACCCCCAGCTGTGCAAGAAAGTATCACCTAGTGGTTAGAACAAGGGGGATGTGAACCAAGACTCCTGGCTTCTAGTCCTGGCCCGGCTATGTGAGAGTGGGCCCGATGCTTCATTTCTCTGGACCTCCACTTCTCTAAAGGAGTGGATAAGCGACACCCCCACATCCACGCTGTGAGCCCCCATTAATTCACGCTTGCAACATCCTTTCAGATCTTCCATGGAAGCTGCCCAATCAGTGCAAAGTATGGGCAGCATGATGAGTTTATTCCAGGTTTCATTCCTGCCATTTCCTTCCAGGTCCATTACTAGTGGGTTAAAGCGTGTGTGTGTGTGGGGGGGGGGGGGCTTCCTGGGTTTTGAATAGCCCAGTCCTTACTCAGCCAAGCCTCCCGTTGACTCGCAGCCTGAACGAAGGCCTCAGGAGGTGACCCCGTGTTGGGAGTTACTCTCTGAACCCCGCCAGGGTGCTGGGAACGCGCAGTCCCCGCACAAAGGACGTTGCAAGCTCCAGGTTTGATCGATGGCAATAAAGCAGAAGAAGACAACAGCCCCTGGGATTTGAAGTCCTTCCTCAAATACCTCCCCACCCCCACCCCAGGGGTCCAGATCCTGAGCACCTGCCGCTCCCATTGGGGCGGGACATCTGCGAGGGACGGGTCCCTTCCAGGGGCTTTGCCTGGCTCCGGGCGGACAGTGAATCCCCTCTGGAATCTCCCCTCCCGCCCCCTGCCAGCCAGCAGCCGCCTCCCGCAGGATATTCACTCAAGGCTCCAGGTTGCATTTGTTTTTCCCGTGGCCCCCGTGACTGTCGGTTTGATCCCTGCTGCGCTCCTTCCCGGAGTTCTAATTAGCAGCGGCGCTGTGCACCTCAGGGCCTCTGGAGCCGGGCATTTGTTCTGATTTTCCACCCTCCCTCTTTACCCCCAGCAGATTGATGGGACTGCAACCAAGCTAACAATCCGCAGCCGCCCGAAGTTTACAAGTCACCCTCTTACATCACGTCCTCCGGGCCAATGGCGTTCGGCTCATGCTAATGAGGCGCGCAGGGGAGCAGAAGCCCCCCCCCCTTCCCCAACGATTCCTTTAGGAGACATATGTCCCTAATTAACACACACCCGGGCACGGGCCTGCTCCTATTGTCTTCCACCGGGGCGCGTTTGTTCACTTCTGCAGCGAGAAACCGAGGCGGGCTCTTCAGTGACCCCCCAGGCTCTTTGCAACCCCCTTGGATTTCAGCCTGGGGGAGCGGTGTCCCCCCCCCCCCGGGGCTGGGGGTCCTGCCGGTCTGTCTCGCTCCATTCACACGCACAGGGTGCAGGGGGGCACATACAGATGTGTGCATCTGCCAGCCTGCCCCTAGGTTTGCATGTGTGGGTCTCTGTCACACACACACACACACACACACACACACACACACACACACACACACACACACACGTGATTTGCAGGTGAAAGGGGGGTAACATCTGACCCCAAGCAACCCGCGAATGAGATACAAACTCTTGCCTCGCTGGTCAGGTTCTGTGGCCTGACAGAAAACGGGTCGTTCTTTGCACCGGATTTTATTCCCTTGGCGGTTGAAATCGGGCTCACACTTGACTTCTCTTGTCACGTACAAACCGGCCCGGAGCCGGTTCCTGGCTCCACCCTGAGGCCCGTTACTGGGAGGTCACCTGAGCAGAATCCCCCTACGGGGGGTGTTTCCCCAGCACCTCCCTTTACGGCAGCTCCATGGAGGCGCTGCGGATCCCAGACCCTGTAACCCTGGCGCGTCCTGTGTCTCCTGCCAGTTGGGTCAATCGGATTCCCCCACTCCCCTCCTTCGCAGCCTGGCCGCCCGCCCGGCTCAGGGACCCTCCGCGCTCCCCCCTCCCTTCTTCCAGGGGCTGCTGCCTGTATGAGCGAGCGGGAAACTGAGTCCCGATTGAAGCGGAGCGCCCGGCGGGGCGCACGGAGACTTGTGGCCGGGGAGGACCGCTGCTCTGCTGGTCCCGGGAAAGCGAGCTGCGTCCAACCCCCCGCCCCTGAGCTCCGCCACAGCTGGCGCCAGCGCTGCCCGGTTCGCCCCGGGGGGCTCCAGCGGCTGCTCGGTTTGATCTGATGACCGGACTAAGAACTTGCTCCATGAATGTCCCTCGGGCGCAGGAAACCCCCCCGCCCCCAGGAGACCGCTCGAGCCCCTTCCCAGGCTCCCCTAATACCTCCACAGCCCGTGGCGGGCGGCGCTGGGCCCGGGGAGCTGCAGCTGGAGGGGAAGGAAGCCCAAGCTCTGGAAAGTTTCCAGGGGAAAGTGGCTTAAAACACCAGGGAGGCTCAGCGAGCACCTGCTGTTCGACATATCAGCGCGGAACAGGCTGGTGGGGCGGGGGATCCGGATTGACACTACAAGCCACGGGCAGGGACACGAGCCCCCGACGCAACCACCCGGCTGGCAGCCACAACCCGGGACACCCGAGCGCAGCCGCACGCCCCACACCAGACACACACACAACGAGACACAGCCACCCCCGATCACACACGCAGAGCGAGACCCAGACACAGCCACCCCCCCGCCTGAGCCCCATAGCTACCCGGGGCTGCCCCCCAGCCAGGGACCCGAGCACCCGCGCGTCCGCCCGGACGCAGCGCGGTGAAGACCCCGCCAGGGAGAGCGCCCATTAAGCAGGTAAGTACAGTAATTGAGCGTTGGCTGTTGCCAAGAAGTGCTGATTTCAGCTAAATGGGGAAGAAAGATACAAGCTCCCTTCATTTGCATAATAATAGTCCATGAGGCAAAGCAACACTAAAACGTCTTGTCTGCTGTTAAATCAAAGCGCTTCATTAGCATTTAATTCTCACTCTTACGGGTTAGATTGGAAGCCAAGTGCTCCAGCAGCCCCAGAGAACCTCCCCAGGAATCCATGCAACCGAGAGCCTGGGGCGGGGGGGTCGGCCCTGCTTAGCCCAGTGTCAGTCTGTGCATCTGGGCAGCCTGTCTGGTCCACACCCTCCCAGACCCTCCTCTGCCTCCAGCTCCCATTGAAGCCAATGGCCAGAGTCCCATTGGCTGGAAGGGGGCTTTGCAGGGGCGAGGGGGGCCAGGGATGGAGACAGGGGCCTCAGGGAACCTGGCTTCTGTTCCCAGCCTTGCCACTGAACTGGGGCCCATCCCTGCCTCTTTGTACTCCCCTGCTTCCCACCACAGCCTTTGTCTGTCGAGCAGGGGAGCAGGGACTGGCTCTGTGCAGGCCGGTTAAGGCCTTTCTGGCACTGCTGTAATGTTCCCTGGCGTAAATCAGGAGTGACTCCATTGCAGCCAGGCTGGTGTGAACGAGAGCAAGCCAGGCCCCCGCCCTGCGAGTGGCTCTGGCCTGCCCCTCCCCCTGACACCACGGATCCTCTCCCAGAGGGAGGCCTTAGTTAACTTCCCTTCTGTTCCAAGCACTTGATTTTTGCCTCATCATGCCGAGGAGCCCTTTCTCCGCCAGGGCACTTGTGCTTGAATATGTTATTAACTGTATTGTCAGGTCCTGCAGCCGGGCTCGATCTGCATTACCATCCATGGCCCAAGGGCTTTTGCGACTCCGGCAGACGGTGCAGCTGGGACCCATTCACCCAAATCCCCCCTCCCCTCCCCGACCCAGCAGCTCCAGAGAGGAGGGCATCAGAGACAAGCCTGGTGATTACTGGGGGGGGTCCCTGTCTTCGGGCACTGGGAGCCTGCAGTGCTTCCAGTGCTGTGACAGCCAGAGCCTAGATACCACGGGGATGGGCCCTTAGATTCGGATGTCCCGAGCTATCGGCCAGTGTGCATTCCCATTTCCCTTCCCCTCAGATCTCCAGCAGCAGGTAGAACAGGCTCAAGGACCTCCCAGCACCTGCTGCTGTATTTCAGTACCGGGGGAGTCAATCATCTCTTGTCCAGGTCCAGACTCCAGTGAAAATAACAACCGGAATGATAATAGAAAGTAAAGACAAAGATTTTGGGGTCCACTCAAAAGTGTCCAGGGGTCCAGATTTGGCCCCATTCCACCTGCTGCCAACCCCTGCAGTCCCCTTTGGTCAGAGCAATGAAGCAAAGGCGTTTAAACAAATTGTGGCCAGAGACAGGGGAGCGAACATGATCCAAGCAGAAGGGGATAATAGAAACGAGCCAGGGCAAACCCAAAGGTATTCAGGAGAAATTGCTGCACCTTGTGTTTGACCCACCAAGGAGCTGGGCTTGGATTTTGTGCAGCCCCCCAACCCGCTGGCTGGTGTGCCAGCCTCTGTATGTTTACCCGGCCTAGTGAGAAGTGTTTTGTCGGGAGTGGGAGATGTAGGGAGGGAGCTTGCTAAACAAATGAAGAAAGCAGGCTGTGGATTGAAGCAAAAGCTTTTGAAGTCTGGTCTCCTGATAAAAAGGCTGCACAAAATAATCAGTGTGTTAACTAAATGGGCTCCACCGAAGAAAAAGGAAGAGGAATACCCCTTGGGGTATAGTTCTGCCTGCGATATTTTAATCATGGTGTTTTATTCCATGAGCTTGCCATGGTAAATGCAGTCAGAAAGCTGGGCTTCCTTGGGTCTCCTAGGCAGGTACTCAGCCCCAGAGCCATCGACCTTTGGGATTCTGCTTCTGTTCCAGCAACAGATCTTTCTGGGGCACGTTCAAGCTCTCGTTGCTTTCTGAAGTCTGCACCCTGAGGTCTGGCCCTGGCTGCTCAGGCAGTGGCCAATCAGCTCAGGCTGTCGGGAGCACTCAGTTGTCTCCATGAGATAGTCGTCTGGTGGCCTGCCTGACATGAGTTTGTTGGGTCTCGCCCCATTTCTGAGAGTGGTGTTTCAACATCCCCAAACTCCCCGCCTCCCCACAGGCACGAAGGCCTCTATCCTGGAAACACGCACGCGAGTGAGTTGTGCCCTTGCACTCAAGGGTACTACTCACAAAGGTAACATTACTCACGTGCGTAGGTGTCTGCAGGGTCAGGGCCTGCATGTTGTGTTCTGCAGAGAGGTTGGTTTGCACCGAGGAGCCTGACCTCTGTCGTAGCAGGAGATCGCGGGAGGCAGCCTGGCAGGGTGGTGGTGGCATTGTACCTGCTCTGGATTCACGCAGACATTGCATCCTCTGGTACCACCCAGGGCCAGTGTTCCCATAGCTCAGAGCAGGCCGGGGACTAACCAGAGGGGACAAATATGTGGCCCAGGCTGCGCTGTCCAAACATCAGCTAATGAATCATTAAAAGGATGCCTCTGCAGACACCGAGAATTCTCCACCTCCTGCAAGACTGGAAGATTCAGCTGTTCCCATCAGTAAAACAAGAGGCCAGCCCCTCAGCTGGGGGCTAAGCAGTGTCACACCCTGGACGTCAGGCATCCACTGGCTGTAATTGTTCACAGATCGGTCGGCCAAGGGAACAAACCCTAACAGACCAATGCTCCCAAGTGCTGCGAACTCAAGCAGGCTGTCCCAACGGGCGGAGCACTCACAGTGCCTGGAGATTCAGTGGGTGCTGACGGCGCTCAGAGCTTCTGGAACTCAGGTCCCTGCTGCCTCACCACGGGGTATGTCTGCACTACGGCCGCCCAGCTACAGCAAAGCAGCCGGGGTGCCCCTGGGCGCCAGGTTTATATCATTTTTGGTGGTGCCCAGAACGGGGCCAAGCAGAGCCGTCCTGTCCATAAGACGGACTGAGGCCACCGCCCCGGGTCCTGTGCTTCAGGGGGATGCAGGGGCCTGGAGGGTAGTGGGGGGTGTCATGGAGTGCGGGGGGGACACAAGGCCCTGCACCCCTGGCTTCCTGCGATTCACCCTGACTCTCAGCCAGCCAGTAAAGCAGAAGGTTTATTTAGACGACAGGAACACGGCCCAAGACAGGTCTTGCAGGTACAGACAACAGGACCCCCTTAGTTTGGTCCATCTAGGGGCCCCAGGGACACCACAGCCCCGTGGGGGGGGGGGCAGAGCCCCGTCTGGGCCCCCCTCCATTTCACCAGCCAGCTCCAAAACTCTAACTCCCTCCAGCCTCTCACTCAACCTCCCCCCGGCTCCTCCTCCAGCCTTTGTCCAGTTTCCCAGGCAAAGGTGTCACCTGGCTCCAACCCCTTCCTGGGGTCTCACGTTACCTGCTCAGGTATCTTCCCTCAAGGCCAGTCTCCCATCCCCCAATGCAGACCGTCTCAGCCAACCTCCCCTGTAACCTGCCCGGCCAACACTCCCCACTCAGCATTCAAAGACCACATTAAGAACAGTCCCAGTTCATCACAGGGGTCTGGCGCCGGCAGCAGCGAGCGACCTGGCCTCAGCCCCCCCCTCCCGCCCCCGTTCCGCTCCACCCCACCGGATCCCAGTGTTGCTCGGGGGAGGGGGCAGAAGCCAGAAAGAGGCAGGGGCTTGGGGGAAGGGGTGGAATGGGGGTGAGGAGGGGGAAAATCAGGAGTGGACTGGGGCCAGGTCACTCGCTGCTGCCGGCTGCCCTGGACCCAGAGCTGTCCTGTCCATAGGACGGACCGGGGCAGCCACCCTGGGTCCCATGCCTTGGGGAGCCCCATGCTTCAGGGAGCAATCTGGCCTCAGCCCGCCCCTGCTCCACCCCCTCCCTGCCCCCATTCCACCCCTTCCCCCACGCCTCGCCTCTTTCCAGCTTCCGCCCCCTCCTCCGAGTGACGCCAGGAGTCAGCGGGGTGGGGAGGGGGTGGAGCAGGGCGAGCTGGGGTGGAGTCACTCACTGCTGCCAGCACCAGGCCTCCCGCTAACCCCTCGGGCCACCCTGGACCTCATGTCCCCCCAAAACGTGGTAAGCCCAAACAGTGGTGGAGCTGGGTCCGCGTTCCTAAATATTGGTGGAGCACGGGCACCACGGGCCCATATAACTCGCCACCTATGGATAGTGTAGACACTTCCTACATTGACAGAAGGGGGGTTCCTTCCAGGGAGTTAGTCCACCTTTCCAAGAGGCAGGAGCTGGGTCGATGGAGGAATTCTGCAGTTGCCCTAGTTGGATCTGCACCGGGAGTGTGGACAGCCAAGCCACAGCACTCCGGGTGCAAACTTTCGCCAGCCCTGAGAGACGTCACTAGCACCATCAAATCTTTAAGTGTAGACCAGGCCTGGGAGTCCACAGCCCGGTGCCTTGCAGGCAGTCGCTCACCACGCAGCAATGCGCAGTGTGAATTAGAACTAGGGGGAAATGGGCAGCGCTGCAGATCCTGCGAGCCCCTTTCTCCCCGCGCTATCGTGGGAGCCCTGTTCCCAGCACCAGCTGATGGAGAGCGGAGCGGCAGTGCAGCTCACAGGGCAACGGGTTCCAGCCACCACTGTGGCCCACCGCTCAGCTGGAGATGGAGTATTGCATGCTGGGAGTTGTAGTCTTTAGGGGACAGATTTTTGGAAGACACTGTTGAAAGCCAGGCCCTGGGAGCCACGCTCTTTTGTGACTCTGACCCTGTGGATGGCAGCTCCAGGCTAAAGACAGGGCGGTTCTTATTGCTGGGTGAACAGCAGGAGATGGTTCCCAGGTGCATCGGCAGCTAGAAGCCGAGGTTTGATTGTCCAGTCCCTGTCGGCATGAACTTTCCCTGGATTTCCAGGAGAGCAGAGTTCTGCTCATCCCGACGGACGGAAAACACATTGTAGGGCCGTAGCAGAGATTTACATAAGGACGAACTGGAATTCATTGCAGGGGGCAGACCCAGCAACTTCTGCCGGTCCCACCAGCAGACCAGGACCCCGGCTGCCATAAATCAGTGTCGCTCTGTTGGAGACCAGCAGCTCTGCTGGTTACACCTGTTGACTGGCTCTGTCCCAGACAGAGCGGCTGCCTGGCTGCTGATGGCCACAGCTTCTTGCTAGCAGGAGCACTGAGCTGTGCTGGTGGGGACCACAGTAGGGATCTGCCTGGGACACCAATGTGTCTTTGGGCAGAGCCCTGGGATTGACCGTCTCTATTCCCCATTCACTACAGCTGTTGCAGCAAGCCAGTCGTCCGGCTGGGGGCGCTCGTCTCAGCGTTGCAGTGAGCTCTCTGTAAAAGCCTCAGCGTCAGCCAGGATGCCCTTCAACAGCACCTGGCGTTTCCCTAAATAACAATATTTCAGACGGAACACAGTGTGTTCCTTGTGTGTGCTGGTGACCGGCAAAGACAGCTACAAACGCAACTCACACAACGAATCAACACAACAGAGGGAGAGAAGGGTTGAAATGTTCCCCATCCCCTGGTGGCTTTTATGGGGATCCCCTGGGAGACACATGCAACAATTCCCTGGGGGTGGGGCACACTGGGATGCGCTGCAGACCCCACTCTGGCAGAAAAAGAGTGAACTGGAGTCAGGGAGAAATGCATGCACTCGGTTGCACCTAAAGGGTGGGTGAAGCCGACTTGGGGCAGAGCTGGGTGGCTGATTTAATGCATCTGAAGAAATGAGGTTTTTACCCATGAAAGCTTATGCCCAAATAAATCTGTTAGTCTTTAAGGTGCCACCAGACTCCTTGTTGTTTTTGTAGATACAGACTAACACAGCTACCCCCTGATATTGATTTAAGGAGGCGTCTCAGCCCAGGGGATGGAGGTGACCGAGGAACTTCAGGGGAGGTGGAAAGGCCAGGGCAACCGTAGACCTTCTTCTGAGAAGGAAGCGCTGGCAAAAGGCTAGGAGAGACACTGAGTGAGGGCAGGAACAGAGCAAGATCCTGTGGTGAGTCTCGCTCAAAGGTCCAGACCCCAGGGCAGTACCCTGGCCATGGGGGTTCTGGGACAGAGAGGGACATGGAGAGCCTGGGATGAATCAGACGGGAGCTGGGTCTCCAGGGAGAAAACTTTGGGAGGTGTCGCTCTGTCCAAGGGCTGGGAAGAACTCTGTGGAGCCCAGGAAGGGGTGACCACTCTGGAGGGGCAAGCCAGGAAGGGGCTGGAGGAAAGGTCCTGGAGAGAGGCTAAGGGATGAAGTGGTCCAGGGAGGCAGTGAGGAGGCTGAGGGAGCCGACCTTAGCTGCCAGCTACAGGGTCCCTTAGCTGAGACCCGGAGCAGAGCAAAGGCCGGGGTTCTCCTACCAGCCACCGAGAAAGGTGGGGTAAAGCCCCCTGAGATGAGCAGTGTGAGGGCCATTGAACCTGGGGTCGGGCTGCAGACGTGGCATAAGGTCTTTGAACTATTGTTCCATGGGACACTCAGACAGGGTGAGACTGAACATGACCTGGCCGGTGGGTTGAGTCCTAAAGAAGAAGCAGACCACAACCGGGGGCAGTCTGCTACACCCTGCCCTGCCATGAGGAGGGGCCTCAATCTTCTGCGCCAGCACACCCATTGCTATGTGTCAGTGGCTGGGTGAATGGGGAGGGGCACCAGGAAAACGGAAATTAAAACTGGCCTTATAATAGCAAATATCGCAAGGGCTCTAACTCCTCCTTCTTCAGGGCATAGACCAGTCCCGTGTCTGTCTCATCGTTCTCTTCCAGTGCCGGGGGTCTGCCAGGAGTCTCTGCCGCTGGCTTGGTGCTAAGCAGTGCCCCGGTAGATCTCCCATAGAGGAACACGGGCATTGCCAGTCGGGATCAGAACCCAGGTCCATCTAGACCAGTATCCTGCGCCAGCAGTGGCCAGCCCCAGAGGAAGGATCAAGAACCCTGAGTGGGGAGTCATGGGATCATCGGCCCCATCGTCTCCCTTCGCAATATCTGCAGCACTAAACAAGGGTCTGGAGTGAGCGATGGGAAAGGGATGGTGCAAAACCGGGCAACTGTGCAGTGCCTGGGGACAATAAGGGGTCGAGGCGTTGGACACCTGGGCCTTTCATTGCATAGCCAGGGGTTAGTCAGCTGCGGTGGGAGGCGGTGAAGCTGCATGTCTTACCCTAGAGGAAGAGTGAGACCCCCCGTGGGGCTGGCATGGTGGAGGGTGGGACGGGTTGGATCACAGAACCCACCTTGGGAGCTGCCCCCTGATGTGCCAAGACTACCTCTGCCTCTGCCTTCCTGCCCCGTCGGCTTAGGACTTCAGTGCCCTGCCTGGTTTGAGCCAGACTCGCTAGCCTGCTGCAAACCCAGCCCCAGGTCTGTATCACGTCCCCTAACAGCTGCAGGCTTACCTGAAAGTAGCTTACAAAGGTGTTCTTGTCTTTAGCACTCAGATGCCCAACTCCCAATGGGGTCTAAACCCAGATAAATCCGTTTTACCCTGCATAAAGCTTATGCAGGGTAAACTCATGAATTGTTCGCCCTCTATAACACCGATAGAGAGATATGCACGGCTGTTTGCTCCCCCAGGTATTAATACATACTCTGAGTTAATTAATAAGTAAAAAGTGATTTTATTAAATACAGACAGTAGGATTTAAGTGGTTCCAAGTAGTAACAGACAGAACAAAGTAAGTCACCAAGCAAAATAAAATAAAATGCACAAATCTATGTCTAATCAAACTGAATACAGATAATCTCACTCTCAGAGATGCTTCAGTAAGTTTTTCTCAGACTGGACACCTTCCAGGCCTGGGCACAATTCTTTCCCCTGGTACAGCTCTTGTTCAAGCTCAGGTGGTAGCTAGGGGATTCTTCATGATGGCTCCTCCCTCCCTTGTTCTCTTCCACCCCTTTATATATCTTTTGAATAAGGCGGGAACCCTTTGTCCCTCTGGGTTCCCACCCCCACTTCTCAATGGAAAGACACCAGGTTAAAGATGGATTCCAGTTCAGGTGACATGATCACATGTCACTGTAAGACTTCATTATCCACTTGCCACCATACACCTATACAGGAAGACTCACAGGTAAACACACCCATCTGCAGACAATTGTTCTGGTTAATGGGAGTCATCAAGATTCCAAACCACCATGAATGGCTCACACTTTGCATAATTACAATAGGCCCTCAGAGTTATAGTTCATAGTTCTAGTTTCAGATACAAGAATGATACATTTATATAAATATAATGATCATACTCAGTAGATTATGAGCTTTGTAATGATACCTTACAAGAGACCTCTTGCATGAAGCATATTCCAGTTACATTATATTCACTTATTAGCACATTTTTATAAACTCATACGGACTGCAGCGTCCCAGAGGGGTCCTCCCAGAGACTGTTGCAGAGCTGGGGCACAGCACCAATCCTGTGGCAGGTGGTGGCAGAGGTGGGATGCTGAAGTCACAAGAAGTATTTTACAATGTGACATGCAGCAGTAAAGCAAAGGGAGTAAAAGGAAACAGCAAGAAAATGGCATGTAACCACCTCCCTGAGAAGGACGTCGCAAACCTGCGCAGGGAGACGGGGCCAAGCCTTGGGAAGCTGAACAGGGTGCAGCTGATTGCACGGCTGGAGAAGGATGAACGGGCCAAGAAGCAGGTTCCAGACCCAAGCGGGGCTCCAGGAAGGTCTGAGTGTGACAGAGGCAGTTCCGTGTCCAGCAGGGGGTCGTCACAACCTGGCTCCCCGTCGATAGACTTGAAGCGGTGGAAGCTGGAGCCTAGAGCAAAGCAGCTAGCAGACCACGAGAAGCCATGAAAGCGTGAGCTGGAGGCGCCAAAGGATCCACTGAGGGGTAACTGGGGAAAGACCCTGGGAGGCCCATTCTGCAGGGAGCCTAGATACCAAATCGTTGCTCCTGTTTAAAGGAGCAATAGATCCCTACGGCTCTGCCTGTGAGAAGGCTTGTGATTTGAATCAGGCTGACCCTGCAGACCAGCTCCGCTGTCTCACCCCCTTCCTCGTTCCCAAAGCCCTGAAGGCGCACGGCCAGATGGACGAAGTAGAGACTGGGAACCGTGAACAGATCAAACAGGCTGTGCTGCTTATATTTCAATTGACACCTTAGGCTCACAGGAAAACGTATCGGGGTGTGCAAAAGTCCCAGGGTGTGACCTGCATGGAAGCCACCACCCTGATGGGAGAATCTTGCTGCAAAGGTGGTAGGGGAGTGAGCAGGGGTCACTATGCTGGAGGATTTGTATCCTGGCTGGATTGGAACAACTCTGAGATCTGTCCCCATGAGCTTCAAACGTGGCTCGTGGGCAGGCAGGCTAAGGAGCAGCGCAGTGCGGGTCGCTTGGCAGATGAGTTTGTGGACAGTAGGTCTGGGTATGAAAAGCGGCCCAAAGGGGACTGGCCCGAGCATGGATCCTGGGAAAGGGACTTGGGTAAACCCAAACCAGGGTCCTAGAGTCCTAGAATCTCAGGGTTGGAAGGGACCTCAGGAGGTTCTAGTCCAACCCCCTGCTCAAAGCAGGACCATTCCCAACTAAATCATCCCAGCCAGGGCTTTGTCAAGCCGGGCCTTAAAAACCTCTAAGGAAGGAGATTCCACCACCTCCCTAGGTAACGCATTCCAGTGCTTCACCACCCTCCTAGTGAAATAGTGTTTCCTATTATCCAACCTAGACCTCCCCCACTACAACTTGAGACCATTACTCCTTGTTCTGTCATCTGCCACCACTGAGAACAGCCGAGCTCCATCCCCTTTGGAACCCCCTTCAGGTAGTTGAAAGCTGCTATCAAATCCCCCCTCACTCTTCTCTTCTGCAGACTAAACAATCCCAGGTCCCTCAGCCTCTCCTCATAAGTCATGTGCTCGAGCCCCCTAATCATTTTTGTTGACCTCCACTGGACTCTTTCCAATTGTTCCACATCCTTCTTGTAGTGTGGGGCCCAAAACTGGACACAGTACTCCAGATGAGGCCTCACCAATGTCGAATAGAGGGAAATGATCACGTCCCTCGATCTGCTGGCAATGCCCCTACTTATACAGCCCAAAATGCCGTTAGCCTTCTTGGCAACAAGAGCACACTGTTGACTCATATCCAGCTTCTCATCCACTGTAACCCCTAGGCCCTTTTCTGCAGAACTGCTGCCTAGCCAGTCGGTCCTTAGTCTGTAACAGTGCATGGGATTCTTCCGTCCTAAGTGCAGGACTCTGTACGTGTCCTTGTTGAACCTCATCAGGTTTCTTTTGGCCCAATCCTCTAATTTGTCTAGGTCCCTCTGTATCCGATCCCTACCTTCCAGCGTATCTACCACGCCTCCCAGTTTAGTGTCATCTGGAAATTTGCTGAGGGTGCAGTCCACACCATCCTCTAGATCATTAATGAAGATATTGAACAAAACCAGCCCCAGGACCGACCCTTGGGGCACTCCGCTTGATACCGGCTGATAGGTCACGGCTGATGTGGGCAGATCTCCTCCAAGGGACCTCAGAGACCTAAGCTGCAATAGCGGTAGGAAAACGGGGCATACGTGGGTAAAGTGGCCAAGGCTTGATGAAATAAGGCTTGCTCGGGGCAGAGAGGCTGTGTCATCCTCTATCCGACCAGGAAGGCAGCCCGTAGCTTGGCTGTGAGAGTGAACGGTATGACTGAGCTTTCGGAGGGAAGCAGCCACACAGCCAGCTCTATGGGACACGAGGGTGGTGATGGATCGGTTCCCACGCCAGGCCCCCGCATACGCGTCCTGTTGGACTCTCCTGGGCTCAGGCACATCTGACCCCAGTGGGAGCAGAAGGGGGTGGTCAGTGGGGAGACAGCCCTGGGCTGGAGAGACTCTGGGACCGGGAGACCCCTTGGCAGACCCTGTGTGGAATAACCCCATTGAAGGCTGACGGACTGTGACCTGGGTGAAGATGCCAAACATGGAGCCATTCGCCCTGCCTATGGCTTAGACCCCTGGTCAGGCCCAGGAAGGGTCAGGGTAGCTGCAGGGGGGGGCGAGGGGGGTCTCCAGGATAGCCGCTCTGACGTCCTTTTGGGGAATGACTGTGTCACCCTGTCAGCTGCCTTGCTTGCAGCCTGGAGTGACCCCTTGGGCATTTGGTCTTCACCCAGCCTTATCTCTGGGGCTCTGGTGGCCCGGGGTCGGTGTGGCAGGGGTGCAGGGTGCTCCCCCACATTGGCAGGCTCCCTCCAGAGCTGTGTCTTAACCCCAGGACTGTGCATATGCCAGGAGCCCATTTCCCCTGTTGGGGCCAACCTGCTGCCCTCACCCCCAGGGCAGAGCCCCTCACCCCCCCGGGTGGGCTGTGCCCTCACCATGCCCATGGCCACCCTCTGACTGCCTCCAGCTGCATCACCCTTCGCTGGGGCCTCTCAACCCTGGACAGGACGACCCTGTCTGGCCGTCACCCTGCCCTGCCTGGGTCACGCTCAGCTGGGGGCTCAGCCCCCCCAGGGCCCAGCTCTGCCCCTGCTCCCCAGCGATGGCAGGCCGGGAGCTGGCTGCCTCGGTCACAGCATCAGAGCCCGTGGGACTCACATCTCCATTGCGGAGCTGGGTGGGGCCGTTCCTCTGCCCCCTCAGGTCCAGGCATCTGGTTCCAGCAGGATGGTGTCCTCTGTGTGACTGGCCAGGGGGACCCTCCCTCTCCCTGCCAGCCAATCTCCTGCGTTATCACTCACCCCTCCACCCCCAATCTTCTGGCTGCTGTGGGTCAAACCCTGGGCTGGTGCAGAACCAGGGGCTGGATTTTGTCTTACATGGAGGCAGGTGGGGTCACCGCCCTCCTCGCTCCCTGGTAGAGGAGGGGAAGGACCCCAGCCCCATTTCAAACCCAAAGGTTTGGGGCTGGCAGAAGGCTGTGTGAAAACTCCTCTTGTGCCATCAGCCAGACCAGACCTGAGGGAGGACCTGAAACTGCTCTGGGAACTGTGACCCATCCCCAGCTCCGAACTCGCCCCGGCGGAACGCCTGCCAGGCCCAGCTCTGGCCAGGAGCGAAGCAGCGAATGCGGCTGCAGGTGGGGACCGGGGGGAGGTGCGTTTGCCGGGGGTTCTCCAGAAAGGGCTTGGAGGAGCGAGAGGCAGTGGTGTGGCGGGGACGGGGGCTCCCGGGCCAGGCTTTGTTCCCGCGCCGGGAAGGGGCTCCAGTGGGGACGGCAGACAAGGATCAGCCGCGCTATTTGCATAATGGAGCCGCAGCCTCGGCTTTACCCTCCCAAACTTTCCCAGAGAATTAGGTTCCCACACTGCAGGGCCGAGATAAAGGGGGTCCGGCCCCTCAGCCAATCGGCTGGCTGGGCTGCCTGCCGCTCCCCCGCCCCGCGCCCCCCCAGGGGACTGGTTATGACAAATAAGATTAATGTTCCCTCCATCACCTCGGCCTGGCCGGCACAAAGGGAGCAGCCCACGAGGTGATGCGCGAGAGAGGCCGGGGCGCCGCGAGGGACTGAAGTGCACACGTGTACGTGTGAGCCCCTTCGTGTGCACGGTGCACACCCAGCATGAGACGTGTGCAAGCACTGCATGTGTGTTCACCGGGGGGGGTGCCACAGGCAGGTAGCCCAGGTATGTCGTGTGTGCGCACAGGTGTATGGACCGACACTGTATGGGCCAAATCCAGGCTTGGCGGAAGCTGGGATTTCAGAGGCAGTGCCTGGGCCCAGGATTGGCTCCAGGTGTCATGGCAGTCTCTGGGGGGGCGGGTGTATACTTGTGTGTGCATTACACACACCCAACACACAGATTTTCAAGAAGGTGCATGCCCAAGTGCGTGTGTTTTGCACCCACGCAGGTGTGTAAACTCCAGACATGCACAGTGCTGGAGATACAAGGCCTGTGTGTACACGTAGGGCAGGTACATCCTATACCGTGTGTAAATGGACACCCACACTCCACATGTGTTCTGCCAACACCCCTCAGTCCTGACCCACAACCCTCTGCTCTATCCCACAGCTCTGCCAGTGCCCCTCACTCCCGACCCACAGCCCCCTGCTAGCCCAGCCCTGGGCTTCTCTCAACTCTGCCAGTGCCCCTCACTCCCGACCCGCAGCCCCCTGCTACCCCAGCCCTGGGCTCCCCCCAGCTCTGCCAGTGCCCCTCAATCCTGACCCACAGCCCCCTGCTACCCCAGCCCTGGGCTCCCCCAGCTCTGCCAGTTCCCCTCAGTCCCGACCCACAGCCCCCTGCTACCCCAGCCCTGGGTCCCCCAGCTCTGCCAGTTCCCCTCAGTCCCGACCCACAGCCCCTGCTACCCCAGCCCTGGGTCCCCCAGTTCTGCCAGTTCCCCTCAGTCCCGACCCACAGCCCCCTGCTAGCCCAGCCCTGGGCTTCTCTCAACTCTGCCAGTGCCCCTCAATCCTGACTCACAGCCCCCTGCTACCCC
>NC_048299.1:280470901-280512048 GCF_013100865.1 Trachemys scripta elegans | reverse complement strand
GCAGGGCTGGGCTGGCAGGGGGCTGCGGGTTGGGAGTGAGGGGCACCGGCAGAGCTGGGGGGGCTGGGCTGGGCTGGCAGGGAGCTGCGAGTCGGGAGTGAGGGGCACCGGCAGAGCTGTGTCGGCATTGCCAGGGGTGGAATTGACATAGTCCCTCTAACCAGCCAAGGCTTGTGCCCATATCTATCAAACGGCTCATGCCACAAGGGTCCCGACAGTCCGGTGGGGTTTGTGATGGAGAAGCCATGGGGCCTGCCCCACACCTGCCCCAGCCTGGCCAGAGACCCCCCCCCCCCCTCCCCGCCCTCAACTAGCCAATCCCAAAGCAACCAACAATCACCTCAAGTGGCCAAGAGCTCTCCCAGCCAATCAGTGTCCCGGCTGACTTGCAGGGCGTTGGCTAGTGCGGAGCTGCCCTGCCTACTTGGCCAGGCCATGGTGGGGACGTGTCAGGACCCCATGGTCCTGTCTCACCACTGCTGCCAGCGAGGCCTTTCCCACGTCCGTGTGTCACGGCCCGGGTGGCTCAGCCTCGCGGCCCGTTGCCCAGGTCGCTCCCTGGGGCTCGCAGGGCCACCTCCAAGGCCCTGGCCCGCCGAGCGCCAGCCTGGCTCTGTCCCTCGAGCAGGCGGTGGCCTCTCGCTGGGCCTGCAGTGTGGTGCATGCTCCTACACTGACCTCCCTCCAGCCGGCTCCTAGCATGGAGTCCAGAGCAATGCAGGGCCGCGGGAAAGAGGCCCAGGGCAGGCATCTGATGCCACCGCCGTGGGCCCGCATCCCGCAACCCTCGCACCACACTAGGCGTGTCCCAGGTCACAGCGCTGGGCACATGGCCCATAGTTCCCCTTTGCCACCTTGAGCGTGTAGCCCATAGGACTAGGCTGCATGGGCATCCCAGAGTGCCACGTGGGTACCAATCACCCTCAGAGCGGGGGCCATTAGCACTGGTGTTAAGGAGCACACAGGTTCCAGGCAGGGAGAACCCGGCCCAGCGGGTTTTGAACGCCCCCAGCTATCATGCTGCTGGGTGCAGGACATGCTCGTTGGGTGGCGCTGACGGAAGCTGGCTGGTCATGTGGGAGCTGGGGGAGGGAGGGTTATTAACAGCAGCCGCAGGCCTCTGCCTCCCCCAGAAAGCCAGTATCCCACGTAGCTTCAGCCCCAGGCACCCAGGAGCCCCGGACAGACCATCAGCCAATGGCCTGGCTTGGATCTCTGCAGGAGACCAGCAGAATTCGCATCCCCTGAAGCTGTAAAGGAGCCAATGGTTGAATCCCTTGTACATGCAGCTCCGAGACGCTGCCAGCACCCGTCTCTCCGCGGCAAACCTGGTGCACAATCAACGCACGACTCGTGATTCGCCCAGTCCGGGAGCTCTAGAGGGCGCAACCCCCCACAGCCAGCTGCCTGAGGTGCCCGAGGCCAGGAGAGGATGTGCCACCCCTGAAGGAGAACAGGCCACTGGCACCCTGTGAGTGGGGTCCCCGTAACTCCGGCCTCCCGAGCGGCACAGCGTGTGATGTGCATGAGCTCTGGCCCAGGTGCAATGGGGTCATTGATCCTGGCCCAGCTCCCAGGAGGCCACGGGGCCAAATTCACTCACGGGCATGTGTTCTCCAGGAGGTTAGGACAGAGGGCCCTAGAGGAACGTGAGGAATTGTTCCGGCCTTCTTGCTCTGCACCATCTTTCCTCCTCCGGGGTCCCCAGTCGCACTCTGAGAAGGGACTCGCTGCTCCTGCCTCTGGGGTGGAGCGTGGCAGCTCTTTAACAGCCCACAGCCACACTGTGCTGCAGTGCGGGCCAGGGAGTGAAGATGAAATTTCTAGCCAGCTAGAGCTGAAGGGGGGGATTGAGCTGGACTTTGGCCAGGCCTCGGGTTAAGTGCCGGGCCATCTTCCATGCCAGCCCGTTTCATGTTTCAGCTAAAAGACGAGTAAACCTGGCACCACAGTGCCCCCTAGCCTGGCTCTGGCGTCAGTACGGCCAGTGGGCGAGCACCCCCTAGCACTGCACTGGGGCACTGGGGTCAGCACTGACTGGCAGGGGAGGCCACCCCTGACTCAGTCACCAGTGCCCTCCCTGCCGCCCTGTGCCCCCTTGCCCCATGTTGGGGCTTTGGGGTTCAGGGCTGACCCAGAGAGGACAGCACCCCCCCCCAGAGCTGCTCCCTCTCTGGGGCTCAGTGGCCCTTAGCTAAAGGACTGGGGCAGTGGGTCAGGGCTGGCGGGGGACAGTGCCCCCTGCTGAGTCACTGGCACCACTTCCCAGAGCACCCTGACTTTTCCTTGGAGCTCTCCGCTCCCAGTGGCGACCTGTGGATCATCGTATATTGGGTGGGGGAGGGGATGGGGGGAGGGTTTGAAAGGTGCTCAGGGCATCCATTCAAGGCCAGGCACCTCAGAGCTGTCTAGCTACAGCCCCCTACCAGAGGAACGGATGGGGAAACTGAGGCACGGAGCAGTGTCTTGCCCGTCACCCAGGGAGGCGGTGGCAGAGCCAGGTATGCCCTGGCCCGGCCGGCAGAGGGAGCTGCACCGCCACAAGAGACAGGGCTGGGGTGTACATTGGGGGGGGGGGACCCCACCGCTCCCTGCCCTGCTCAGGGACAGCCCGGGGCTGGCTGAGCCTGGCAAGTAGGTGCCACCGGTGGGCTGGGGAGCTCCGAGCAGGTGCTGCCCGGGCTCTGCCCCAGCCGGGGTCCCCAGGTCCCGCACACCTGTGCGCTCGCCCGCCGGAGCTCGCCGCGGGGACAGCGGCAGAGCGAGTCCCGCTGCAGTCCGGGGCAGAGGCGCAGGGAAGGGCCGGGCAGGGCGCGCCAGGGGCAGCGAGCGGGGAGCGGCGCGGTCCTGTCCCCGGCTGGCGGACGGTCGGTCCCGCCCCACGCGGGGGCCCCTCTGCCCGGCCCGGGCCGCGCCCACCTGTTCGCTAGGGGGGGACGGGCCGAGGCCAATTAAGGCGGACGCTGGGGCGCAGCTGAGCGGAGCGCGCCCCGGGGACAGGCGCGCGCGGCTCCGGGCGGCCCCGGCCGGCTGGGGGCTAATTAAAGGTGGGGGGACGCATGTGGGCGCAGCCTTCCCCGGCGCAGACCCTGATAGCGGCTCCGCCAGCGCATCTGCTCCACGCCAGCGCGCCGGGAAGTGATAAATCACCGGCTGCGGCGCGGGAGGGGCCGCGGGCTGCGAGGGGCGCATGTGGCTCCCCCCCAGCTCGGGGGCGGGCGGGAGCAGCCGGGAATTGGCAGGGGAGGGGGGTTTATGGCACATTAACCAGGCGGCCACATGCGCCTCGCCGCTTGATTATTCCGCAATTAGCCCCGCAGCCGGGAGGGGCCGAGCGAGAGCGCGCTGGGCGCCTGGCCAGGGAGGGCCCCGATCCGCGCCGGGTCCCGCCGGGGGGAGCAGGGCGGCTGGGCAGCTGGCGGGGGTGACACTGGGGAAGGGTGATGGTGGGGCGTGGAGGGGGTCAGACCCTCCCGGCGGCCTCGGGTCCGGCCCTTCCTTGGGCTTCTGCCCCAGCCGCCGGCTCAGGGGCCGGATGGGAGAATTGGGTCAGAGCGCAGCCGGGCTGGGGAGTTGCTCTGGGCGGAGCCGGGCTGGGGGCTCGTCCCCCCTCCCTGGCCACCAGCGGGTTAGTGCGTGGGAGCGCGTGTGCACCCGTGGGGTACACCGGCCTGCGTGTGCACTGGACGGGGCAGGGCCTGGGCAGGTCTCTCTGGCTGTGCCAGCCCACAGGCCTGTGCAGGGGTGGGAGCGCACATGGGTGTGCTCCAGACAGGCTGGGCCCATCCAGCCGGGCTGGGGATCCCTGGTGCCCCCGGCTCCTTCCCCAGGCCAGTGGGCTGCTCCGGAGGAGTCCCCCTGCATAGGCCGGTGTGGGTCACAAGAGCCCGGGTCCTGCAGGGCTCGGGTGGGCTGGTGACTTGCTGGGCCAAGGAACCAGCTGGCAGCGGTGAGGGAAAAGCCCCTGGACCTGCAGCCCGTGGGGGGGCAGAGGAACCACTTCTGGGGGGTGTTTTGTCTCCGTTTCTGTTAAGTGGCCCTGAGGCCGGGGCCTGAACCAGCCGGTGATGGGGTATCACCTTCCGGGGCCGGGCAGACCTCAGCCGCAGCGCCTGCCTCCCGCTCACCTCCACCTTTGCCCAGCACTGCCCGCCAAGGGAGGGGTGGTGCCCAGTGCCGTTGGGGTGGGGGGCTGCTCAGACTGGAGGGTAATTTATCAGGGTGAGGAGACCCCCCCCCCCCAGGGGACCTGAGAGCCAGCAGCGACACTACATGGGCTGAGGAGAACAATGCAGCCCTCCTGCTCTGATTCCTGGACTAGGGAGGAGAGGCCTCTGCCTAGGACAGGCGTGTGCCCCATGTGAGGGGCTCTACCCCCAGGTCCTGCCCACTGCATCCGCCAGGGACAGGGTGGTGCTGTCCTCTATTCCCTCCCCCCCAGCCCACTGTCCCTGGAACGCCCCAGCTGACCTCGGCTTCCTCTCCGGAGGCACGGGGGCGGGGGGAGTCTCTCCATGTGCCGCGTCCGGGGAGCTGCAAACCTAGGACCCCAGACCCCCACCAAGAGAGAGAGAGACAGGCAGAAAGTCTGGTGGGGCCACGGCGAGACTCTCACCTCCTCCCAACCTCTGCCCTGCTGCCCACAGGCTGCCAGGCCCAGCCAGGGCCCTGAGCAGCCCTGCCTCCGAAGGCAGGTCCCTACGGTGCCCCCAGTAGGGCAGGAGGGAGCCAGCACCTCCTACGGCGCTGCTCAGTGCAGGGGCAGCGAGGCCCACCCCTGGGGAGGCAGATGAGCGGGATTCCCTGGCCGGAGGAGCAGTGAGGCAGGCCAGCAGCTCGGAGAGTCCGGGGGTGGTGGTGAGACTGGGCTGGGGGGTCTGTGCCAGGGAGTCCTGCGGTAGGTGGCGGGAGGTGGGACTTTGCCCTGCAGTGAGGGGGCACTAGGAGAGCTTTGCTCGGTGCCCAGCTGTGGGATGCATGTGGGCAGGGAAGGACCTGAGAGAGGCTGAGCTGGCCCTGGGCCGGGGGGTTGCGTGTGCAGTCCATGCGCTCTGCATGCAAGGCCCGGGGGGGGGGGCCGGGCAAAGTGGGGCTGGGCAGCCAGGTTCCTGTCTGCTGCGGGGTGGTCACGAGCCAGCACACGGGGCCTTAGCCCAAGCCTGAAACTCGCCTCCCCAGCTCTCGGCACCAGGCTCCCAGCGGCCCCCTCCGGCAGCTGCCATGCTAGGGGCGCTGCGGTGCGTGGTGCCGGGGAGGGGGTTCCCTGCAGCTGAGGGGCCAGGAATCTCCCTGACTCGTTAAGCATTTTTAATGAGCCCAGCCTGGCCCAGATGAGGCCATCTCCTCGGTGCAGCCTCCTGGAACTGTCCCCGATTGGGCTCTGCGCCTCGCTCATCAAAATGCTAATTTGTTTGATTCCCCTGGTGCCCATCGCCGCGCCCCTCCCCCACCCCCAGTATGGCACAGGGAGAGTTCAAAGCCCAGGCCCCTCGAGCACCTGGAGCCCGCTGAGTCCAGCCTGGCCCCTCTCCTGGAAGTGCCGGGGAGCACGCTGACCTGGAGAAGTGGGAGCTGGCGGAACTGGCCGGTTGCTTCTGCAGGCCAGAGCAAGATTGCTGGGGTTGGGCCCAGGGTGATGAACTGAGCGAGGCTGGTGCTGGGGCTGAAGGGCGGCGCCAAGGAGGAAAAGGATGGTGCCCGAGTCACAAGGAGGGGCGGGGCGCAGGCTAAGCTGGGTGAAGGGCGAGGGCTGGAATAGCTGTGGGAGCAGCAGGTTGCGGCTGAGACGGATCAGCAGAGCTGTGTGCATGGGGAGCCCAGGGCTGGGGGAGCAGGGGGCTGTGGGTCAGGAGTGAGGGGCACTGGCAGAGCTGGGGGACCCAGGGCTGGGCTAGCGGGGGCTGTGGGTCGGGAGTGAGGGGCACCGGCAGAGCTGGGGGGACCCAGGGCTGGGCTAGCAGGGCTGCGGGTCGGGATGGTGGGACTCTCTCTGATCTCTCGGGTTCACAGCGGGCTCATGGCTGCAGTGGTGACATGCGCCAGGCACAGCATGTGGGCTCCAGCGTGGTGCCCGGCACGGCTCCCTGCCATGCCGGGGGGGCAGGGCCAGGCCAGGTTGCTCACCTCGTACTGGTTCGACAGGCTGGCCAGGGTCAGCACCTCCAGCCCGTGGCCGTTGATGATGAGGCTGTAGAAGCGTTTCCCGTAGGCTGCAGGACAGGCCGGAGGCAGCCGGTGAGGGGCGAGAGTCCCATGGGGGGGGGGGGGGGAGACACCCTCTCCCTGGGCAGGGGCCGTACCGTCCGTCTGGGCCATCAGCCGGACGTAGATCTGGTGCAGGGGCCCCTCCTCCCACAGCCGCCTCTTGATGTAGATCTGGTAGCAGCCCCGGGCGTGGTTGATGATCAGGTGCCGCTTGTGCATGGAGCTGAGGAACAGCCAGAACCCAACCAGGATCCCGTAGACGAAGAAGCCGAAGTAATCCTGGGAGACCTGCGGGGACGGACCCGGGAGCCAAGACCCAGAGCCGGGGGGGGGGAAGCGAGCTAGAGGCACCCGCTGGTCCTGGCTCCCCGGATGGGGAAGTAGCTGGAGGACCCGGGGGGAGGGGTCCCCAGTTACCTAGAACCCACCCAGGGGGGGGGGAATGGAAACGACACCCTTTGCCCGGCCCAGTACCAGCCCCTGGGGCCCAGCCGGGGTGAGGACACGGGGCTGGCGTGGGGCTCTGGGGCACGGCCTGGGACCAGCCAGGGGCTCTCCTACCTTCTCACTCTTCAAGTAGAAGACCCCGCCCAGGACACAGAGCAGGAAGATCAGGGCCCCCTTCCACAGCGTGTCCTTGTAATACTCCATGACGAACACTGGGGGGCGATAGAGAGAGCTCAGCATGGGGCCGGGGCCAGGACCCAAACCCACCCTCCCCCGTGCCAGCCAGCAAGGCCCAGGGCAATCACCACACTGGGGGGAACCTGGGGCTGCCCCAGAGAGGCCAGCAGCAAGACTCAAACCTGGGACCTTCAGTTCTAAGACCGGCCCACTCTGTCCCCGGAGCCACAGAGCCGAGCGTACAATAGGAGCACGTGGCAGCAGGCTCTTCCCTTTGGCGTGTGCCGGTCTGTGTAAGGGGCCACGGGCACCCGCACGTACGCAGTGAGTTCCACGGGGCAGGCAGAATGCCAGCGGGTTCCAGAGCAAGGGAGCAGAGGCAGCACATTTGTGGGTTCCAGATCACATTCTGGAGCAGGGAAGGCAGACAAGTGCCGGTTCCAGAATGGACTCTACAGTATATAATGCGGAACTCTTGCTGGCTCTGGAGTAGGAAGACAGAACAATTGTGGGTTCTGGAGTGGGGAAGGCAGAACCTCTGTGGGGTCCGCAGTAGTTTCTGGAGGAGAACAGACAGAAGCAGGTTCGAGATCAGGTTCTGGAGTGCAGGAGCCAGCATGGCGGTGAGTTCTAGAGTGGGCTCTGGAATGGGGAGGACAGACAATTGCTGTTTCAGAGGGGGGAAAGCGGAGTGTTTGCAAGCTCTGGAGCAGGGGAGGCTGTCTGGGTGTGGAGCTGGGAGGGCAAGATTTGCTAGTTTTGGAGTGGGTTCTGGAGCAGGGAAGGCAGGAGGCTTGTGGATTCTGGAGTGTGGCAGGTTGAACATTTGTAGGTTCTGGAGCGGGGTGTGCAGAACATTAGTGGGTACCAGAGCAGGTTCTGGAGTGCAGAAGGTGGTTTCATGGCCCCTCTTCACCACACTCCCACCCAATGATACTGCATCAGACACATCCTCCTGTGGGCATCTCAAACACCTCCAGGAGCTTCGGGTGATGTGGGACCATGTACCCTGAAGCCTTCCTGGGCCTGGTGCCGGGGCGTGCTCCTCACCATTGGGCTGCTGCACCTGGAAGGGGTAATGCGTGTTCTGCTGCAGCCTGCGTGCCAGGCTCCTCTCCACGTCGAAGAAGGTGAGGTTCCAAAGCACGAAGGCGCCTCGCAGCATGGCTGCTCCTGGGAGGTGGGCGTCCGCCCACACCGACAGGGGCTGCCGAGGGAAGGGCGAGGAGCCGTCAGTCAGCAGGGAAACGCACCCTGTGCTACATACAGCCAACCCTGGAATTCATCAGACCCATGTCAGCAATGGGGAAACTAAGGCACAGAGCTGGGACGTGCCTCAACCAAGGTCACCCAGTGAGTCGATGGCAGAGCTGGGAATAGACCCAAGAAGCCAAGTCCCAAGTTAATATCCCATGTTGCCATCCGGGAGGATCCCAAAGGGCTCCATAGACTCTGTCCACAGCCACCACTTCCCTGACCACTGATATGCAGCCACCTCTGGGGCTGTAACACCACCCAGCAGGAGGGGCAGGATAAGTCCTGATCTACTTGACAATACGGGGGGAACTGAGAGGCAGAATGGAATCACTGCGCTGGGCTTTGGCCAGGACATCGGGAGGGATCTCAAAGGATCACAAGCAGTCAGGGCCTCAGTGAAAAGCACTTCCAGCAGCAAGTACCCCTAGCATTGCTGACAGCAACCCAGCCCGAGCCGGTACGAGCTGAGACCGTCACAGCCCCAGTCTGTACCCAGGCCCCCACAGCACAGAGCCCCCCTGTCCCAGCACTTGCCAAGTCGCCTGGCCCATTGTCAGCTCCCCCTACCTGCAGGAGCTGGGGAGTCCCGGCTGGGGAACAGCGGGTCAGCGAAGACCGATTCGAGGGCCTTGTCTGTGGCAAGGGAGGCTCAACAGCAGGGCCCTTGCGGGGGGCAGGGGGCACGGAGTGCACTGCTGCGCCACGGCAACCGGCCCCTGTGGGCTCTAGAACAGGCGGACGGAGTTCTAGAGAATCCAGGATCCCGTTTCCAGGGCAACAGCGCTCAGGGAAGGGTGGTGCCAAAGCAGGCCGTGTCCCCAGCCCCATGCACCAGGCCCTAGAGAAGGGCCTGGGAGTGCAGGGGGCTTGGGAGGGACTAGCACCAAGACATTGGGCAGCCTTCACATTGGCCTGCGGGGCAGCCTGGCTCCAGCTGGCCCCCCGTGCTTCCCCCTCCGGCTCCTAGGGAGCCTGGCCTTTAAAAGCCAGGACCTCCTGGCTAAGCTCTCGGCTGCCAACATCTCAGCGGGAAGGTCCCAGGCACCGGCTAGGGGGCCAGGCCAAACAGCAGCTGCTTAGCACCCCTTACTCCGGGGGGAACTCTGCACCCCTGCGCATGCGCAGAATTCATGGCCAGTGCAGAATTTGTTTTCCTCGCAGAAAATGCAGTTCTGCTTGAGACGTGCTGCAGTTCTGCCTTTCTCCCACCAGAGGCTGCCGTGGTGCCAGAACAGACAGGAACAGCTGACCGCGGTCGCATTCATCACAGCACCCTGCCCACGGAGCCAGGGTAGGAGGCACAGGATGGGGAGGGGGGCAGAGAGTCGTGCACACGGGGTTTCTGGGGGGGGTCACAGAAGCTAGTGGGGTGACAGCATTGAGCCAGGCGCTGTGTGGGGCTGCAGGGCCACCTGGGGATAGGGGCAGCCCGGGTCTGCATGGGGGAAGCTCCCCAGCTCCCTAACAATCCCTCCACCCCCCGCAAAACTGTTCCATACTTCTCCCACCAACACCCAACACCCCTCCAGGTTCACTCCAAGGCTGCTTCCCCCTCCCTCAGCTCCTCCGTTACCCCTGACTCCCCCATCTTTGCACTGCTTCTGGGAGTGCAGGAAATACCATTCTGTAGTGTAGTTTAAATGAATTACTCAGAGTTCTCTACTAATATGCCTAGTAAGGAATCTATTTGTCAAAAAACATTTTCTGAATCTTTTTTTGTTGTCTACATTGTTACAGACACACTTGGTGACAGGTATTTTGAAATAAGTCACCATAATAATCGAACTGGTGTGATTATGGTGTGTTATTTTGAAAAATAAAATATACAGAATTTGAAAATATTGTGCGCAGAATTTTTGGTTTTCTGGGCGCAGAATTCCCCCGGGGCCGGTGACCCCAGGTGGCTGGTAACCCGGGGCTGGTAACCCCAGGGCCGGTAACTCTGGGTGGCTGGTAACTCCGGGGCCGGTAACCCCAGGGCCGGTAACCCCGGGTGACTGGTAACCCCGGGTGGCTGGTAACCCCAGGGCCGGTAACCCCAGGTGGCTGGTAACTCCGGGGCCAGTAACCCCAGGGCTGGTGACCCCGGGTGGCTGGTAACTCTGGGGCCAGTAACCCCAGGGCCGGTAACCCCGGGGCCGGTGACGCCGGGTGGCTGAAGCCAGGAGCCGAGACCTATCCCCTGTGGCGGGAAGGGAAAGCTCACTTAGTCCATCCCTTAGTGAGTTGAAGGGCTCACGGGTCCCCAGGCCGCTGGGGAGGCTGGAGGGGTGGCCAGTGGGCCCTGCTCTTGGCCTGTTCTGCGTAGACTCACTGGAGCCGAGCACCTGCCAGGCCTGGGTCCGTTCTTGGGCGAGCTGGGCCATTGCTTCCTTTCTCCCGGCCCCGGGGCCAAGCTGAGCTGGCATCACATACAACCCCTCAACCCTGGCCTGTCGCCCACTGTCCTATTGGCCTTGGCTCTTTGCCCCCAGAGTGTGGCTGGGCCTTGCAGAGATCACAAGCCTCTCGTCCCAGCAATGTGTGCTTGACGCTGGACGCTCCTCCCGAGTGCCGCCCGCCTGGTCTCCTCTCAGCCCTGTAGAGCAGCCGTTCTGGGGAGCCCATCACAGCCCAGTCTGCTGGCAGGGCACAAGACCCAGGTGGCCGGAAGAGGGTGAAGCAAGGTCTTCAGAAGCCCCCCAGTGCAGGGGAGATCAGGGAGCATAGCTGGGTCCAGCGGGATCATCCCCCGATGCCCACTAGGGGAACGTTGTGGTGACTTGCTCAGCCAGGTCGTCTGGGAGCCAGACCCACTGAGAAGGGGAGGCCCCTGGTGGAAGCTGCACTCTGCCTAGCCACTGGGGGAGCAGAGATACCAGACCAGAGGCAAGATGTGGGTCTTTCACACCCCGAGCGCCTCTGCTGGGTCCTATAAACGGGGGGGTGGGGGGGGTGGAGGGGGGCTCAGCCAGACCCAGGAGTCCCCAGGCATGTGTACAACTCCTGCGTAGGGTTCTTAATGTTCTAATCCCTGAAAACCGAACATCCCTGCCCCACCCTTTCCCCGAGGCCCTGCCCCTGCTCCCCCCAGCCCCGAGGACTCACCTGCCACCTGCAGAGCTGGGTTGAGAGGAGGTGATGTGGGGCCCACCCAATCGGGGCTGGGGGGGGGGGTTGGTCCCTGGAGCGAGGGGCTGGGGAGCGGAATTGGGGCTCGGCGGGGGGGGCAGTCCCTGGAGCAAGGGGCTGGGGAGGGGAATCAGGGCACAGCGAGGGGAGGGTCGGTCTCTGGAGCAAGGGGATGGGGAGGGAAATCGGGGCACGGCGGGAAGGGTTGGTCCCTGGAGCGAGGGGCCAGGGAAATGGAGGCACAGTGACAGGGGCGTCAGTCCCTGGAGCGAGGGGTCGGGGAGGGGAATCGGGGCACGGTGGGGGGGGGGGGTCGGTCCCTGGAGTGAGGGGCGGGGGAGAGGAAGTGAGACTCGGGTGGGGGGGTTGGTCCCTGGAGCGAGGGACGGGAGGGAAACTGAGACACAGTGGCGGGGGGGGTCAGTCCCTGGAGCAAGGGGCTGGGGAGGGAAATCAAGGCACAGCGGGGGGGGTTGGTCCCTAGAGCGAGGGCTGGGGAAATCGAGGCACAGCTGGGGGGGGGGGGGCAGACCCTGCTCACACGGCTCCAGCAGGTACTTTGGAGCCCAGTCCGGGCGCAGCCAGTTCGGCCAGGCCGGGGCGGGAAGAGCAGCATCCGCCGAACAGACCCACGGCTCCAGGCCCCAGCAGCAGCTGCTCTTCCCGCCCCCAGGTGGCGGAAGCCGGTTACTGCAGGTAACTGGACTTTTAACATCCCGCCAGCTGTGCTGCCAGCTTCCCTTCTCGACCAGATGTTCGGGTCGAAAACCGGCGCCCTGGGAACCCCACCCCTGTATCCGCCATCGTCTCAATACCTCACGGAAGGGGCGAGTGGGGTCAGACCTGGCTGGCTGCCGTGGTCACGGCCAGAGGTTTGGACGGGAAAGAACTTGCGAGGGACGCGATGTGCAGGGTCCTGCCTTTCACACCTGTCACCCGAGCAGGCAGGTGTGAGCTCTCGCAGGCCACGCTGAGAACAAGGGACAGCTGTGGAGACAGGCTGGCCTGGCCGGAGAACCCAGGCGAGCTCCTGGAAGAGGAGGCGCTGGGCTCAGAGCCACGCGCCTGTGCCTATCTAAGCAGCAGAAGTGGTTCTCTATTACAGGACAGACTTTGTCGGGGGAGGGGGAAGGTGTCTGGTGACCAGTGGGCCCCAGCTGCAAGGACTGGCCTGGGGGCGAGAAATCCCCTATGACAGGACAGGAACTTGCTAACAAGTGTCGACTTTTGATTGCGTCTTTTGTTTTTCGCTTGCCTGGAACCTTACGTTTCCAACCCCTTCTACTGGCTTTCATCTGAATCTCGGCTGAAGCTCTGTTTGGTTTGGTTTCTCTAGAAACCTTCGGGCCTGGTGCTCAGGAGAGTGATGAACTGGGGCACTGTGTCCATGGAGGCAGCGGATCTGGGTGCACTGCAGGTGTCCAGAAGACGGGGACTGGGCCCTCGGGTATAACGAGGCGGGTGTGTAAATTGCCAGTCTGTATAAAGGAGTGGGGCTGGGGAATTTCCCTGGCAGGGGGCGCACACGGGGCTCCCTCCCGCTATGAGCCGGTGGTAGCGATTCACCCCAGAAACCCTGACAAGTGCCACAACCCAGCCTAGGAATTCAGCTCCGGAGAGCCCTGGGCCAGAGAACTGTTGTGTGTGTCCTGGGGTCCCCCAAGCCTCCCGAAGCCCCTGGGGGAGAAACACCCCTTCCCCTGAGAAGCTGGGTTACAAAAGCCATGTGGTTGCTGGAATCCACTGGGCTTGGTGGCCTGCAGCTCCCCACTCCTCCTCCCCAGGGCTCTGACTCCCTGCCAGGCTGCAGCAACGGGCAAGTCCCTCCCTGCACGGTGAGCGCCAGGCCCCGGGGACAGACCCACGAATTCCCTGCAGGAACAGCCCTTTATTCGGGAGCACCGGGCGCTGCGCCGGACAGTAAAACACTGACAAATCCAAGAGGAATGTCATACAGAAAGGGGGCGCTATCAAAATGGGGAGCGGGGAACCAGGCACGGCTGCTCCTCCCGGGGGAACAGGCTGCCTGCGGCTACAGCACCAGGTGGGTGCCCAGGTCCCAGGTGCCACCCACGCTGCCAGGAACATCCCAGCGAAACACCAGCCCCTGGCACTCAGCCTGTGCGTAGGGTTGCTCCGGGCGCAGGCCTGCGGAGGCGCTGGTGTCATTACGACGTATCCTCTCCAGCCGCCGGCTCGTCGGCGCTGGCCAGCAGCTTGCTCAAGCACTGGTGGATGTCATCCTGGCCCCGATACACCCTCTTCATGCCCCGGGGCAGGTAGCGGCAGGACGACAGGTTGAGGTAGCTCAGGGCAGGACAGCTGATGATCAGGGCACTGTGGGGAAGCAGAAATGCCTCGAATTGCATCCCTCGGCTATCTGGGGCTTCCCCCTAGATTTAGCACGTGGGGCGGCAGATCCAGCGCGGAGCGGAGCCATGGTGGGAGGCTGAAGGAGGCAAGGGGCCGGCCCACATGCCAGTGGTGGCACAAGAGAAGGTGGGAGGCCACGTGGGAGCTGAGCAGAAGAGCCCAGCCAGGAAGAGGCGGCGCAGCGGGACAGGGGAAGAGCCAAGCAGGGCCGCAGTGCGGAAGGAGAGCGGGGCAGTGAAGGGACTCGGGGTGCGGAGGCCGGCGTAGCAGGAGAGGCTGGTTTGGGGGGAGAGGAGACTGCAGCAGCCACGCAGAGAGTCAGTTACACACAGCAGCTCTCCGGCGAGAGGGAGGCTTTGCAGCTCAGGTCCCCGGGGGGAACGCAGCCATGGCCGGTGAGCACCAAGCCTGGCTGCCCGCAGCCCCTCTGCTGGCACTCACCTGACAGTGCTCACGGTGACCTTGGTCCCGGTCAGGTTGAGGGATCGCAGGGCTGCCCGGCTGCTGCCCTGCCCGAAGGCGGCCATGGCGCACTCCAGGTCGTGCTCGCTGAACCTCTGCCCTGCCAGATCGAGCTCCTGCAGGCTGTGGTGCCACTTCCAGGTGAGCAGATGGCTGCCCTCTGAGGGCAGGAGCAGGTGGTTATTGCTGCAGTATAGGCCCAAGTACAGCTGCTCTAGATCTGGGGTGCAGAGAGAGATACGACGTTACTCGAGATAGTTCAGGCCCAGGCACTGCGGGAGTTCCAAAGGGACCTCACAAAGCTGGGGGACTGGGCAGCAGACTGGCAGATGAAATTCAATGTGGATAAATGCAAAGTAATGCACATTGGAAAACATCATCCCAACTCTACATATAAAATGATGGGGTCTAAATTAGCTGTTACCACTCAAGAGCATGATCTTGGGGGGAGGGATAGTTCAGTGGTTTGAGCATTGGCCTGCTAAACCCAGGGTTGTGAGTTCAATCCTTGAGGGGGCCACTTAGGGATCTCAGGCAAAAATCAGAACTTGGTCCTGCTAGTGAAGGCAGGGGGCTGGACTCAATGACCTTTCAAGGTCCTGTCCAGTTCTAGGAGATCTCCATTAATTTATTTAAAAAATTTAATTGTGGATAGTTCTCTGGAAACACCCACTCAGTGTGCAGTGGCAGTCAAACAAGGTAACAGAATGTTAGGAACCATTAGGAAAGGGATGGATAATATGCCAGTAAATATAATGCCTCTATATAAATCCTTGGTTCACCCACACCTTGAATATGGCGTGTAGTTCTGGTTGCCCCAACCCAAAAAAGATACATTAGAAATGGAAAAGGTTCAGAGAAGGACAACAAAGATGACCAAGGGTATGGAACGGCTTCCGTATGAGGAGAGATGAATAGGACTGGGACTGTTCAGCTTGGGAAAGAGACGACTAAGGGGGGATACGCTAGAAGTCTATAAAATCTTGACTGGTGCGGAGAAGGGGAATAAGGACGTGTTATTTAACAGGCAGCAGGTTTAAAACGAACAGAAGTAGTTTTTCACACAACACACAGTCAGTCTGTGGAACTCTTTGCCAGAGGATGTTGTGAAGGCCAAGACCATAACAGGGTTCAATAAAGAACTAGGTAAGTTCCTGGAGAATAGGACTATTAATGGCTATTAGCCAAGCTGGGCAGGGATGCAGCCCCATGATCCCCTGAGACATCTGACTGCCAGAAGCTAGGAGTAGACCATGGGGGATGGATCACTTGGGATTCCCTGTTCTGTTCATTCCCTCTGGGGCGCCTGGCATTGGCCACTGTCGGAGGACAGGCTACAGGGCTGGATGGACCTTTGCTCTGACCCAGTACTTATGTTCTTATAAGATGGGGGGTTGCTTTAGAATAACTATATCCTCTCCCATTTCCACAGCACCAGGCACCCCAGTGGGCCTTGCCACGTTTACAATGGTGTCAGCTGTGCTCAGGGCACAGGGCTGGGAGCCGGGACTCTACACCAGGGGCGGGCAAACTTCTTGGCCTGAGGGCCACATCGGGTTTCCGAAATTGTATGGAGGGCTGGTTAGGGGAGGCTGGGCCTCCCCAAACAGCCAGGCGTGGCCTGGCCCCCGCTCCCTATCCGACCCCCCCACGTCTCACCCCCTGACAGCCCCCCCCATGACTCCTGTTCCATCCAACCCCCCCGTCCCCTGTCCCCTGACCGCCCTGCCCCTTCCAACCCCTCCTCTCCTTCCTGACTTCCCCATCCAACCACCTCTTCTCCCTGACCCTGACTGCCCCCTGCCACCCCATCCAACCCCACCTCCTTCCTGACTTCCTCCGGGGACCCCTGCCCCCGTTCAACCCCCCTGTTCCCCGCCCTCTGACCGCCCCAACCTTTATCCACACTCCCGCCCACCACCCTGAACTCCCCTGCCCTCTATCCAACCCCCCCGCTCCCTGCCCCCTTACCGCGCTGCCTGGAGCACCAGGACAGGGAGCCGCGCCGCCCGGCTACAGCCAGCCACGCCACCGTGCAGCAGAGCTCCGAGTCAGCTGCCCGGCAAGAACTCGCAGCCCCGCCGCCCAGACCATTGCACCAGCGGCACAGTGAGTGAGGCTGCAGGGGAGGCGGAACAGCAGGGGAGGGGCCAGGGAATAGCCTCCCGGGCCAGGAGCTCAGGGGCCGGGCAGGAGGGTCCCACGAGCCGCATGTGCTACACATTAGGCTCAGGGCCTCACCAGGAGGCAGAAAGACTGTCCCTAGCTGCACCAGATGCACCTGTCCTCCACACGAGACACCCGCCTCCTCCTCCCCAGAGAGGGGGACTCCAAGGCTCACCAGGGCACGGCAGCTCCTGCAGCCCCTTGGGTGTCACGCGGAAGCAGCCACGCAGATCCAGGACCCGCAGCCTGGTGGAGGCCTGCAGGATGTTCTGCAGGACGCCGTCACTGATAAAGGAATAAGAGGTGGAGGCCAGGCACAGCTCCTCTAGCTGAGGGAAGCCCAAGGAGGTGGGGACGAACCGAGGGCTTGGCTTCGGGGACCAGACCACATTGAGCAGACGCAGCACCTGGAAGGGAAACAGATGGGGGCAGAAATGACCCACCAACCCCAGACAACAACCTCCCAATCAGCTGACAAGCTCTGGGGCTGGAGCACCCACGGGGAAAAATTGGGGGGTGCTCAGCACCCACCGGCAGCTCCCCGCTCCCCCGCCCAGCTCACCTCCGCCTCCTCCCGAGTGCGCCGCATGCCCGCTTTTTCCCCCTAGCTCCCAGAGCTTGTGCCACAAAACAGCTGTTTTGCGTGGCTGGGAGGGAGGGGGAGGAACGCGGTGTGCTCGGGGAAGAGGCCGGGCCGGGGCCGGGATTTGGGGAAGGGGTCCAATAGGGGCGGGGAGGGGGCGGGGACTTTGGGGAAGGGGTTAGAATGGGGCAGGGGAGGGAAAGGGTGGAGTCGGGGCAGGGCCAAGGGGGCGCAAGCACTTACCGGCGCCAGGGAAAGTTCGTGCCTATGGGCAGGAGCAACCCCTGGCCTGCTCCACTCAGGGCTGCTTTAAAGAGTAGGCAGCAAACATTGACCAGGTGCAGCTCCTGATGCGCTACAGTGCACCCCGGGGAAACTACAAATCCCAGCATGCAATGCAGCCAAATGCACTGCATGCTGGGAACAGCAGTACCCTTGGACTATAGCTGTCTCTATTCCATGCATGTACACCGTGCCCATCATGGGGACAGGAGGGCACAGGAGGATTAAAACAGCCAGTGCAGATCAACCCTCCCTGCCTGCCTCCCATGGGGTGACGGACACCCTGCTCCAGGCGCAAATCAGAAGACAGAGGGAACAAAGAGATGCTGCACTGCGTCCTAGAACTGGCTTGGACAGGCTCAAGCAGCAGGCAGGAAGGGGTTCCCCTGAGGACACCCTGAAGTCCTGTCCCAGAAGGGAGCTGCAATGGGCAGAGTGGGAGAGGTGACCCCTGAGACAGCCAGGCTGCTCAGGGCCTTCCGGAAGCGAACCAGACCCTGGATGTGCACTGGGAAGGCACATGCCAGCGCTGTGCACAGCTCCAATAAAACCGGCCCTGCCCTGGGCAGCGTGCACCACAATCGTCTGAGCTGCGTCTGCCGAGATGCCCAGGGAAACTGGAGGAGGGGTGAGCTACAGACATGACGTCACTGGCACACACCGCTGGGATGGGCAGAGCTCCGGACATGGGCGAGGGTCTAGGGAAGAAGCAAGTCTCTAGGAGGGATCTGAAGGGGTGCCTGGTACCTAGGGTTTGGGAGGTCTCCCACCAGCAGGGGGCAGCGTGGGAGAGGGCAAGGCAATGCACGGCCATAAAGCAATACCAGGACATGCAGGCATCACCTGCTGAAAAGCAGCTGCCTAGCTGGGAATGCCTGTGAGCCCTTCACCCAGGGATTGCCCAGCCTCTCCAGAGAGAGAAAGCACCCAGCGGCAGGGGACGCCCTCAGGTGTCAGGAGACCTCTCCTGGCTGCAGGGGCACACTGGGCGAGTGCACTGCATCGAACCGAGCACCACTTGCAGCCATGGGTGGCCACACAAGCTGCCAAGGTGGGGGGGGACGCAGATCGACAGGGAAGGGGCAGGAGAACGAACCGACCTGAGCTTCCGGGAAGCCTGTGAAACCAGAAGGAATAAGCTAGCATTGGAGCTGCAGGGCGGCCAAGGGTTCCCAGGGTGGGGGAGCGGAGCGAGGGAGATCAGAGGAGGAGGAGCGGGAGAGGAGGGAAGGAGAGCTCGCAGGTACCTGCAGCTGCCGGCAGGCTGCCTGCAGGGGCTCTACTGAGAGCTGGAGGTGCTGGCTGCTCTGCCCGATCTCCGTGTTCACCTCCAGGAGCTGCAGCCCAAGGCAGCAACCGCTCTGCAGAGGGGCGACAGGTTCAGAGAATGAGGCACTCCCTGCTGATCGGTCGGGCCCCACGCCCACCCGCCTTGCTGAACCTTCCCAACGTGACCCAAGACAGCCTGGAACAGCAGCCCTGAGAGGTACGATCTGCCCTGTTCATCCCAATGGAGTGTTAACTCTGAAACCTAATGATGCAATGTGAGCTGCTAACCATGTCACAGCTGAGCAGAGCTGCCGGAAAGAGCAATGATTACAATGGAAATCTGACACAAGACTCAATGGCATCTCATTTCAGAGTCAGGAATGGGGAGCGCCCGGCTTGTGGACAGAGCCTGTGGAAGCACCACTCCCAATTCAACCCCTGCCTCTTGTTGTTCCAGTCTCAGCAGAAGCAGCTTCCTGGGTCTCATAAGCCTCTGTCGAAGCAGGCTCAGAAACTGTCCCATCCCACGTACGTATGGTGCAGTCCAGCTCTGACAGGGAACACTCGGGCAAGGCCAGCCCCTCTACAACTCCCCGTCCCCCGGCGGCCTTTGCCAGGCTTACCGAGAGCGTGGCGATGATGGCATTCATTTGGCTGCTGTACGTCAGCCAGAGCTGCCGGATCCGAGAGCCAGCGGCCTCCAGAAAGTTCACCACAGCTGAGGAGTCAACCTGGAACAAACCAGAGGCCACCCAGCGAGGGGTTACCACCCAGCACGTGGCAGCCAGACACCATGCACCGCCCTCAAAGCTGTCTGAGGAGATGCTGGCTAATTAGCCACAGAAAAAACTCCTTGGCTGTACACAGCTGTTGGCTACAGCAGATTAGGCGAGCAATCCTGGGACGGGATAAGGGGCTCGTCAGGCATGTCTGGGAGGGGGCTGGGCGCTGTCCCAGGCAATAGAGTTGACAGTCTCAGCGCAGGCCCCGTGGGTTTGACTGGCTGTAGCTCAGTGTTCTCACGTTCCTAGGGGACCAGAGGGCTGGCAGATGGCTCCTTTCTGGCAGGGCACACAGTGCTCCCCTGAGGGGCTGGGCAGGATGGGCCTTACGACACATTTCCGAGCCTCGCCCCCCCCAGCAGGTAGCAATAGTGATGTGGCTGCAGCATCGCCCGGCAGGATGGCCCCCTTGTATTTCTGGGAGGGCCTCAGGGGCTCCCCGGCCTAAACTGACCCCGTCTCCCTTCAGCTCAGCAGAGCCCAGCACACCCCTACCTGGGAATTCTGCAGGTTTAAGCTTTCCAGTCGGGGGCAGCATTCGGCCAGAGCACTCAGGGACTTGGTGGTCACTCCACTGCAGTGGGTCAGCTTGAGGGAAACGAGAAGGGGGCAGGACTCCGCAAGGGCCTGTAACGAGAGAGGGTGGTGAGCCAGCCAGCCCTGCCAGCCCACGAGCAGACCCTGTAAAGGGCGGGCTACACGCAGGCTGGGGGATTCACGTTCGCCACCTCGCTCCAATTAAATTCCCTGTGAGGAAGACGATTCTGCTCTCAGTGCTGACAGAGGCTGCGTGACTGACAGCAGAGAGGGCCCGAAACGCAGAGCCTGAGGGCTGGATATCCTTTGCTCTTTGTGCCACTGGCTCTTAGTCGCAGAAGGCCGCCTGTTCTCAGAGCTACGGCTACATCCATCCAAACCCAGGGATCGGAGCGGGCTGGCCGGCGTCCCAGGGCAGAAGGGCATTGCCCCTGGGGAGCAGTCACCAAGGATGGCAGAATATCACGCCAAACTGACCCCTGCCGTCTCACCTGCAGGACAACGGGCACGTGGCTCTTCCAGTGACAAAGAGCAAAGTCCCGGAGAAGTGAAAACCTGCACGGAGGAAAGAGAGAGTTAATCTGCCTGCCGAGCCAGCCTGCATCCAGCCGTCCTGCGAGAGGGCAGTATAAAGGGGGAGGGGGAGGGGTAGCGCAGCGTCCAGCCCCTAAGGGGAGCTGGAGTGGGAAGGAATGTGGGGGTGACACAGCAGGAGAGGGCCAAGGCATGTGTCATGCACAGGGGATAGGACACCCCCCTCTAGAACGCAGCACCCACCTGTTCAGGGCCAGCCACTCCATCGTGCCGAGGATTCTCTTCTCGGTCTGGGGAGGCTGCTTTGTGCCAGGCTCCACCCAGCAGAAGCCGATTGACACCTTCTGCCACAGCACGGGATTGGAGGCTGCCCCGTACCACAGCCGGCACACACGAGCCACCCTGGGGATGGAGACAGCCGTCACTGCAATGGCACACGCCCGGTGAGACACGTAGCGGAGCCATCTCAGCACAGCGGGCCCCCAGGGGCCCACCGCCAGCAGGGGAGAACCCGGCTAATGGTCAGGCAGAGCTTTTCAGGTGGGTCAGACCCCTTCTCTCAGCCCTTCCGCCCGAGTCTGTGACCCAATACAGCAATGAGCGTCGCTGGGAACCCCCTGGAAATGCCCCTCAGGCTGGAGTGGTGGCAGAACAGGCCGCATGTGGGCCAGGGCCGGCTCCAGGGTTTTGGCCGCCCCAAGCAGCCAAAAAAAAAAAAAAAAAAGCCGCGATTGCGATCTGCGGCGGAAAGTCCTTCGCTCCGAGCCGGAGTGAGGGACCGTCCGCCGAATTGCCGCCGAATAGCTGGACGTGCCGCCCCTCTCCGGAGTGGCTGCCCCAAGCACCTGCTTGACAAGCTGGTGCCTGGAGCCGGCCCTGATGTGGGCTCCAGGGCCACTGCCCACAGAGTCGGTGATGCACACACTTCGTGAATGTCACTGGCCACCCATTATATTCCACCAGGCCCACCTCAAGGCCTTGCTCTTGGGCTTTCAAACCGTGCACATTATAGGGCCAGCTGTCCACGGCACTGAGGTGCCCGAGGCTGTCCAATAGGTACCTGTGACGAACTGGGCCTGTTCTCACTGTGGTCTGTGAATGCTGACAGGGGAGTGTGGCTTGGATAGTCTGCATTGGGGGATGGGAGTTTCCCCAGGCGCATACCTGAGTGTGTAACATGAGAACCCAGGAAGGGGTTGAAGGCCAGGTGACTCCTTAGCCCGGGAAACTGAACAAAGGCTGGGGGAGGGGTCGCTGAAGGAGAGTGTTGGAAGCAGGCTGGAGAGACGGCTCTGACCTCCCAAGGGGGGCTGGGCTGGGATGGCCGGGGACCCCAAGATGGACCTAACTGAGGGGGGCCCTGTTGTCTGTGCCTGCAAGACCTGTCTTGGACTGTATTCCTGTCATCCAAATAAACCTTCTGCTTTACTGGCTGGCTGAGAGTCGCAGTGAATCGCAGGAAGCCGGGGGTGCAGGGCCCTGAGTCCCCCAATACTCCGCGACAGTACCACCGGCCATCTCCTCTGAGGAGCACAACTCTGGCCATTCATCCTCCTTGTTGAGTGCCAGCGCGCATGGGGGATGTCCCTCAAGGCCAGGATCAAGCTACTGGGCCAAATTCAGCCATGGAGTAGGTGGCAGCAACACCTGGTGACTTCAATAGAGAGCTGCAAGTGCTTGCTCCAGGACTGACTTTGGTCCCAGGTCCTTCTCAGTCTGTTGGTTTACAGCGGGGTTCTGGGGACTGAGATGACAGGGTTGGGGGTTGGTTTTCCCCCAGCCCCCCTGTGACACCCTGAACTTATCAGCCAGGCCCTGCTCTGGGAGGTTTATATTCTGGCTTGGCAGAATTCACTTTTTATTCTTTATAATTCCTACACATAATATCAATGGTCTAGCTAATACTTAGTCCTGCCAGGAGTGCAGGGGGTGGGACTATCTGACCTCTCGAGGTCCCTGCCAGTCCTGCCGTTCTCGGATTCTGTTGATTTGTAAGCCGGTTTTGTTTAGATTTTTACCAATTTACATTTTCACAGCTGTGTGACATTATTAGGTGTGGGGGCTGAGCACAGACAATAATTATTTAACGAAAGTAGCAGTTGAGATTCAAAAGTTAAAGCTACCTAAATGGCACCTCTGCTCCAGCTCCCTTAGCACCAGCGTTACAACACGCTTTACACACAAGCAACACTTCTCTTACTGTGCCCATCTGTACATGTTGATTATTAGCGCTGGGAATACCTTTTCCTCGGTTTGTGGGCGTGCACGCTGAAATCGACGTTTACCGTTATTTACCAGTACAAATCTAATCCTTCCAAGCCCATTTAGATTGGTTCAAGTGCCCAGAGGCTGGGGGCACAGGGCACCAGTGCAGAATGTCAATGTAAGATTCCCCTGGGGGTACTGGAGACCCATAACACAGGGACTGCAGGCCGACCCCCTGAGGCATTGGGCTACCTCACCACTGCTCTGGTTAGCCCATCAGGTGGGACCGGGGAAGGTGGAGAGACACGACAGGAGAGCATGACATGGTGAAAGGAGCCTCGGAAATACCTTAGAGACATTGTCAAGTGAGGGGTTTCTAAGCTCTGGGAGAAGAGCCCTCGTGGCCGCCTGTCTTCTCTTCCTGGACTACTGCTTTACAAAAAGAGTTCAAAACCACGCCAGTGATAGACACACAATGGCAGGGTGCCTGGATTATTCTGGTAAGTGAATCCCACCGCTCTAGGCATCAGGCTGTGGGTCAGCAAAGTGCCCCCTTTGTACTCAACTGCCCAGCTCCTGGTAGGTCTCGAAGATGTTCTGAGCATTCATTACAATGGACCAGGGCAGCATCCAGGGCCAATGATCCTGAGAGGCATTTGATTCTGCCTCCCCCAACACCAGCAGAATTGGCAGCTGGCTCCCTGCTGCAGAACCTGCATCGGTGGCGACGCTGTCAGGGGCAGAGAGCATCTAGCTCGGCCTGCAGAGCCAGGAGGGTCAGTTTGCAGTGCCAGCCGTTACAGCCAGCTTGCAATGAGTGAAGGGACCGGCTTGGATCTGGAATCAGAGAGGCTAACCCTGCGATCCCACCACGTCACATCCCTCGTTACCCTCTGTCATAGGTTCTAACATGTGTTGTGATAACCGAGTCTAGAAAGTTACCCTCGTTGTGAGCTCAACTGTGAAAAGTGAGTGAACGACTGTCTCACACTAACGTCTCACAACACGCGTGGATGTGGAAGGGTGTGAAAAGGCAGCGATCGCAGCAGTGGCTGCCTGAAAGGACGGGACGGGACCACCGTCTGAGTGATGGGGAAGGAGCAACCTTCATCATCACGGCTGCCACCCACACAGTCTCCTGGACCCAGCGTGACACCCTGTGCCTTCTCCATCCTAATCCTGACAGGTGTCCTGACCGGAGTGGGCCAGAGAGAGGGACCCAGATGGCACCATCACCTCTACCAACACTGGCTGAATCCTGAATGCCACCTGGCATGTGAGACACTCCCCTCCCCTAAACCTAAACCTGTCCTTTTCCTTCCCCATCTTATTTCTTTTCTTTCCTAGCCCTCTCCTTTTCCCTTCTGTCTCACAACAGGCTGGCTTAGCTCATTCCCCGCCACTGCTGTGAGCCTGTGACGAGACGCAGCTAAGCAACGTCCTGAACAGCCTGAGGCTGGTACGAGTTTGCCAGGTCTCAGAGTGGCAGATCAGACTGCGGGCTGGGTCTGTGTTTCTCCAGCAGGGAGTCTGCAAGTGAGAGTCAGCACTGGAGACAGGACCTGCATCTTTGCTGCTCTTTTTTCCTTCCCTCATGAGGGTATTTGTCTTGTTTTGTCTTTTAGGGAACGGGATTGGACTTTAACATCAGCCACAATGCCAGCTCCAGCCCATCTCTACTAACGTCTTCGCTCTTCCCCCCGGACAGTTATTGCCTCTTTAACACCAGACGAGTGTCTAACGGGGGGTTGGTTCTAAAAACTCGCTCCAGCTAAAGGGAAAGGGAACACGGGAGATCTGACATTTCAAATGCTTTCACATTTTATCCCCCTCCCTTCTTTTCTGTGTCTTTAATAAGGGTGAAAAGGACGTTTAATGGGGTGTTTGCCATGGGACTATGCAGGCTGAGGTCTCTGCGTACCAAACCCCGAACCTTGTTCAACACGATTTAATGTTGGACAGATACAGTGTCTTGTTAACACCTTTGAGTCTTTGGGTCCCTTTATTCCATCTAAATGAATACACCGTACGGGCCCCATCACCAGCGGATCTGAGCACTGCACACTCTTCAATGGATTTAGCAATTTATCCTCACAAACGGCCCTGGGGGGCAGGGCAGAGCTATTGTCCCCTCTGGAGAGAAAGGGAACTTAGGCAGAGGGACAAAGGGCCAGATTTTTAAAGGTATTTAGGTGCCTAGTGGGATTTTCAAAGGCGTCTAGTACCTGACTCCCATTGATTTCAAGATCTTTACAAAGCTGGCCCTAAGTGACTTGCCCGAGGTGTGACAAAATGGGGGATTTTCGTGTTTTTCCAATGGTTTGCATGCAGAGGGGGTGGGACTCAGTTTCCCGGGGTGTTACTGGTTTAACGAGGTGAGGGGAGAGGAAGTTTGATGTTACAGAGGACCAGCGAGGGAACTTGGGACCCCAGCCAATGGCCTAGAGAATGGATACCTGAGCGACTGGTGACCTGACGACTCGGAGGCCCAGCTCAGGAGTTGCAGCCGGTTCTGGCCAGTGGGAGGACAATGGGCTGCGGGGAGAGGACCCCGGTGACCTAACCAGCGGTTCCAGCCAGAGGGGGCCAGAGGACGGAAGAGGGGAGAGGAAGCCCAGGCGACCCTGTTTACCTGGATAGAAGACAATGGACAGAGGCAGGGCTTGGGGCCGGTGATATCAGATGCTCTGGGCTGGAGAAGGGGAGCAGGCAGAGCCCACCTGGATGCAGAGAGACTGGGATGTGCTGTGCTGAGGGAGGCCAGGCCTGAGGCTCTGAGAGTTTCCTGTGCTGTGTTCAACGCTCAATAAACCCTCCTGTTTCACACTGGCTGAGGGTACATCTACACTACAGCGGGGAGTCGATTTAAGATACGCAAATTCAGCTACATGAATAGCGTAGCTGAATTCGACATATTGCAGCCGACTTACCCCGTTGTGAGGACGGTGGCAAAATCGACTNCTGCAGCCAGTAACGCTGCAGTGACTTGCCTTGTCCTATGGCCCCCTGAGATTAACGCCCTGGAGGGTTAGAGCAGTGGTCCCCAACTTTTTCCGTGGGGCGGGCGCCAGACGACTAGCCGCTGAGGACCATGGCTGCGGGACAAACAGCCGCTGAAATGCCGCCGTGAAGCGGAAACGTCAAGAGGCGTCGCCGCCGAAATGCCGCCGTGAAGCAGCTTCATCAAGAGGCGGCATTTTGGCGGTAGCACTTCTCGGCAGCATTTTGGTGGCTGCTTTTCCGGCAGCCAGTAGGCGGGCACACAGGGATGCCCCGGCGGGCGCCATGGCAGGGACCCCTGGGTTAGAGGAAGCAGCATCAGGCCGGCCGTGAGGATGAGGTGCCTGTTGGACATTCCAGGTTGCAATCTGGAGCAGGGAGGGGCTGCGTCACCACTTGCCCTGCAACCTGGGGGGCCTCCCAATGCTTTGCTGCTGTCGCTCCCAACCTGGGCTCCTCACAAACAGCCTGCCAGCCCGCGGGTCACCCCCCGAGTGTGTGTGTAGCTGCAGCTCTGACCCCAGCAGCCTGTCAGCAAACGCCAGCCACACACTGCCTTCCAGGAGCTTCAAGGTGATCCCAGCACACTCCCAGTCCTGGATTTCCCCCTCCTTCCCCCCCCCCGCGCGCACACAGGTTGTTCTGCACTGTCCAGCCCCCTCCTCAGCATACAACAGTCGCTCCCGTAAATGAAGTTACCCAACCAATTCACAGCGCTGGATTCATTTTAATTAAAGAATGAAACAAGTTTGTTTATTTACAAAGAGGGAGATTTTGAGGGACTACAAGCATAAGGCATTGAAGTCGGACATTCTTACAAGAGAGAGATGAAGATGAAACGCTTTCTGAGCTTACAAACTAGACTTGGGTCCCGCTGAAGTCCCCTACTGCAGGTTTTCAGTATATTGCTGACCAAACCTGTAGGCCAGGATCTGCTTCCGAAGTCCACAGACTGTTTCTTTTGTCGTCGATTGTCTTTGGTGGAAAAGAGAGATGGAGAGGGAGAGAGAACTGGGTGTGGTTTTGCCCCTCACTTTTACAGTTCAATCATCCTTTGAAATGCATTTTCCTGAGAGTTGCCCCTAGTTAAAGTTCATTCACCCCATAAAGAAGGCCATGTGGTGTCTGGTGGTGAAAGAGGATGCACGCTGGTTCTTCTCACCTTTGTTTGCCGAAATGCTGATTTTCCTTGTCTCCTGTTTTCCCCCCTCTTGCTGTCCGAGGATCCTGTTATAAATTGAGATGAACACACATCCTGTTGTTTAGGACCTGCCCAGGCGGGGCGACATGGGTTTGAACATGTGCCACCAATGTCATTGTGAAGGGATTTGTAACTTTACATGTAATGTTGCTACCCACATTCTGCCAGGATGTTACTGACTAGCGAGTTATTATTTTTCAGATGCTACCTGACCAGGCCTATTTTGCCCACAGCCGATTACGGGGTTTGTAGGGTGTGAATACAGGGTGCGTTGTGTCCCAGCCTGACGCTGAGATGATGTGGCTATGGAGCAGGGTGATGACAGGCGAGGGTCAGTGGGGAGGCGGGTGGCTAGAGAGCTAGATCTGGGACCGGGTGGTGGCAGGGAAGTGATTGGGGTGCGGGTAAGGTCACTACGAGGGTGTGGGGCATCCAGTGGGCTCTACTGTTATGTAGGAATCCAGGCCAAGCTCCAGTGGCTCTGTCCCGCTGGGCACCTGCTGCGCTGTGTCCCCTGCGTATTGATGCCCTCGCTCTCTGCCCATTGGGCAATGGATGGGTTCTGCAGTGGTCCCAGCTCGGGGAGCTAATGCTGTAGTTGTAACACACCAGGTGATGTGGCTGGAGGCTGCAGAGACCCTGTCCCCAGGGGCTTGGGAAGAACAAGGCTCAGCAGGTTCCCTCTTGCTCCCGGGTCCCAGTCCCAGTCACCGGATCTCTCAGCCTTAGCTCTTAGTCTTAAGCCGATCACACGCCCATAGATACACCTCCGGTCCGCTCTGCCTTGCTGGGGAGCCTCCCTGCACACAGCTCATCTCCGCCTCTGCTCAGGTCTCTCGTTGACCAGAGCTCTGGCATCCTCTGATTCCGCCCCTGGGGGGCTGCTAGTGTCACTTCCCAGCACCTCCATCTCCTCTCACCTCAACTGCAACGGCTTGTTACCCCTCTTCAGGGCCCTGTAACTGCTGACATGGGCAGAACGCCGCCCAGCGCCTCCCGGAGCCAGTCTCTCTGCCAGGCCTATGCTGGGTGCCCTCTCCTATTAGCCAGTGAGGGCTGGACAGGGAACCCATCGGCATCATTCCTGGGTCAGCCGGAGGAGTCACTGCAGAGCAGTCTGAGGTTTCTCCCCCCCACCCCCACCCGCCCGCCCAGGGGGCTCTAGCCCCCCGCTGGGCCATGGGGGATGGGCCAGGCCACTCTGTGTGTTGTTGTTTGTATGGGGGAGATCTGCGTAGAGCCCGGACTCACCCTGGCCTTCCAGCGGGTCTAATCACTCAGCCTCTGGCTGTGATTTAGCACGTGTGGGGTGGTCAGTCCGTGTGCTACTGGGGGACATGGGCTCTGCCCCACAGCAGGTCTGGTCAGAACTGACACAGGGCACAGAAAGGTGCAGGGAGCGGGTCCCACAGCTGCTCTTGAGCCTGGGTCGAAAGTCTGACTAGAGGGTCTGAAGACAGCGCCCCCACTCCTGAGGGCCTTGCCCAGCTGTCAGCACCCCTGGGTCCTGCCTGCAGCTCTGCCCTGGGCTCTGACAGCGCGAATAGGAGTTGACCATTGGCTTGTTGCATTCAGCTCACTGGCTTATAACCATGCTGAGACGTTGAATGGGAGCATTCGGACGTGCTCGCTCCGTGCATGGTCCCACCGCACCGCCCCTGCTCGAGCCCTGGCCGCTGGAGCTCGGCGCTGGGCCCTGCTAGGACAGCACACCAGGCTGCCGGCTCGCTGGTAACAGATGTTGTCTCTTTCAGCGATGGCTGGCTGTGGGGATCCCTGCTCCAGCAGCTCTGGACTCCTCATTGCCCTTCGCCTGGCATAGCTCGGGCTGTTGGGAGCGATTCGGTTTTGGATCCACCGGCCTATGAGGTAACCCCAGGTACAAACCCCCTGTTCTCCCCACCCCTCCGCTTCCCAGCTGCCCAGCGAGAGGAGACATGGGTGGGCCGGAGACAGCCCCTGTTGCCTTATAGGAATTAATTGGGTCTTCCCCCGTAGTCACAGACAGACCCTGACTCACTGGTCGTGCCCTGTTCCTAGTGGCCAAATGCTCAGACCAGCGATTGCCGCCGTGAGCAGCTCTTTGCTGTCAGGCCCCTGCAGACAAGGGACTGGCTGGGCCATGGAGACTGACAGACTGAGCCTCTGGGACAGGCGTGAGGCAGGCTGGACGGATGGGGCTGTGTGAAGGAAGCCGGCCCAGCTCTGTGCATGCACCTCAGTACCTGTCCGTCGCTGGGAGGGGGCTCTGCTGCTTCCTATGCCAGGTTCTCCTTCCCGCCCCATTCTCCCTGGCTCTGCGCCCTCTCCACTGCAGCACGCCTGCCCCGGGAACCAGGGCCCCGCCTGCAGTCCCTTCAGAGCTGGCGCTGTTCACCAGTGCATTAGCTGAACTGGACCTTGCTCTCTTCTCTTGCCAGGGCTGAGAGGATGGCTGCCTCCGTGATGGGCCAGGCCATGGTCACCCACGTGCTGGTGGCCCTTTTCGGGATGGGCTCCTGGGTCTCCGTGAACTCCTTGTGGGTGGAGCTCCCCGTGGTGGTGAAGTGGCTTCCAGAAGGTGAGGCGCTGATGGGTGGTGATAAAGCGCAGCCTGTGGGCCCGGCATGGGTGATGCCCCTGGCTTCGCCTGGCACGTAGAAGCAGCCGCAGTGGGGGGTCAGGTGTCTTGCCTTCTGCTGTGCCGTTCATCTTCCTTTCTAGCTGCCCCGGAGCCAGCGGAGAGGAGGGAAGTGTTGAATGGGGAATTGCTGTTGTTACCCGGTCACATTCCGGTGATCGTGAACGCGGGTGGGTGGGGCTCAGACAATCCCCGTCCTGGGGAAACAGCTGTGAAGCTGCTAGTCCGGGGCTCGGCGTCTAGGGGTTCTGGGGCGTGGGGGGTTCTCACGTAGCCCCCCCCCCCAGCGGTGTAAAGCCTCCGAATGCTGCGTTAGCCTGCGTGGCGCCCACCGCCCAGGTCACGAAGGCACAGAATGGGAGCCAAAGCTGGGCACGCGCCCGCAGATCGTGTCTAACCCAGCTGCTGGCCTGCCCTCCCGCCCGAGCACGGCCCCAGAAGAGCAGCTGGCACCCTGCTGGTTCTGGCTGCCGGCGGTGTCCGGAGCTGGCGGCGCAGAGATGTGCTGCCCTGCGAGCGTGCGGAACGTGTTGTGCTAGCTGAGCACGAGGATGCACCAGCTCCAGCCCAGAGCCCCAGGCAACAAACAGCACAGTCCAGCCGACAGGCGGAGAACAAAGGCAGGAAGGGCCGAGCTCCTCCGGCTTCCAGGGCCCAGGGCGAAGGAAGAGTTCGTTGGTGGAGCGGGAGGCAGCAGGGACACGCTGGTGTGAACACGGGCAGCAGCCCTCTGGGCTCTGGATTGCTAGCCGGGGCCCTGAGTGCAGGGTTGCCGTAGGAGCCGGGAACGCAGGCCCCAAGGGAGCTTGGTTCTGCTCCCGGGCGGCTGTGCCGGGGGGCTCGGCCGGCTTAGTGAAGAAACGCTGTGGAGTCCCTGGGGGTCCAGCAGAACTTCTCCCCAAGGGGAGCCCTGCCTGGGGGATGGTTGGGGTATCCCGGTCTCCGTGCTGGGAGCCAGCAGGTGCTGCCTGGCCTTGGCCTTCTGCCCGCACTTCCCAGAGGAGAGCAGCTCTTAGCCCGTCTCTCGGGGGTGCAGGCTGTGCGCTGGGGAAGGCCATCGGGGCGGGCTGACTGGGGGTTTCCGGAGTGCTGGGGCTGGCTCGTTAGCGGGATAAAGAGCCGTAGGCAGGGCCGGGAGGCTGCGACCCGGTAAGTTAGTGTTCGGGCTGTTCCAGTTCCGCCCCCCAAACGGGTGAGTCTCTGTTCATGCTTGGAGGGGGGAGAGGTGCTGGGTAGCCCATAGCGTTGCAGTGATCTGCACCGGCCCCACGCACGGCCCTGCCACAGCCACGCCATGAGCGCAGGGAGGTGGTTCTTCGCCCTTTGCTCGATCCGACAGCAGGATCTGATCCCCCGGGCAGAGAGGGGCCCACTCGCCTCTTCCGTAGCCGGGTTGGCGAGGAGGAGCCGGCCTCGGGGGTTCCAAGCGCTCCCATGGGGCGGGCCACACCTTGGTGACTGGCAGAGACAGCGGAGGAGGAGCTGGGGGATTTCCGGGCTCCTTTTGTTCCTGGTTTAACTCCCCTCCTGTCTGCCCTTCTCTGCCACTCTGCACACACATGCCAGCCACCTGCCCCCCTGTCATGCCCACATTTGGTCCCCCGCACACACGCTACCCAGCCTCCTGGGGGCCCTCTTCTCCCCTTCCCCTGCTTCCCGCGGCGCCTCCACCCCCTGGGGGCAGCTGCTTCTCCTCTGTGGAGGTCCCCCGCTGCTCCGGCATGCTCCCTCCCTGTCACGCAGAGCCTGCCTTGCTGGCAGCCAGCCCTCTGCAGGCCATGGCATGGGAGCCCTGGGGCTGGAGGGGCCCTAGCTGCAGGAGGCTGTCAGGCCAGCCCCACGCTCTGCACAGGCAGGGTCCTGGGGAGGGGGCAGGCTGCTGTGCTTCCCCTGGGGGGTTATTGAGGGTGCTGGAGATCTCGCCGTTGTGCCAGGGCTGCCCACCTGAAGCCTGCCTCTGCACCTGCTGCCGGCACGTGGTGTTCCCGGCTAAGCATTGCCAGGGGCTGGAGTTGTTACCCGGCCGTGCCAAGGGAGGGCAGGTCCTGTTCCCGGCACTGTGTGCCTGAGCCTCCCCGCCTCTCAGCTGGATTCCCTCGGTGGAATTCCCCTGCAGCCTTCCCACGCATGCCCTCGTCTGGCCCCTGCCGCTAGGGCTGGCTGGGGCTCGGCTGAGAATAGCTGGGTTCTCGGGCGGTCTCCACGCAGGCCCAGCGCTGGGGGGAGGGGGCCGTGGGTCGGGATTGAGGGGCAGCAGCAGAGCTGTGCGAGTTGCTTTGCTAGCAGTGTTTCGTTAGCTGCAGAAGGGCCAGCGTTGGCCCAGCCCCCGGTCGCTATCTGCGGGGAGATCGGCCCCTGGGGTCCTTTCTCCTAGGTAGGGCTGCACTGTGCGAATCCCACAGAAGGCCGCGGCAGCCCCATGGGAGCGCTGCCTTATCTCCCCCAGCCAGAGCCAGGACGACGCGAAACCCAGGCACTGGCCCCTTCGGGATGCTGTCCTGAAGTCTGTTTGCAGCCTCTGCTTCCCTCTCTGGCCGCGGGAGGAAAGAGGGAGGGGGGGGCGAGGCGGCTCTGCTGGCCTGCAATAGAAGGGGGCAGAAATACAGGTGGTGCCGCTCGGGACTGGGCCCTGGGTGCCTGGCGCACCGAGGATCCGGCTGCCCTGCACGGCAGCAGGGTGAAGGGCTCGGGGCGGCGGGGTGTCACTAGCACTGCATCTCTCCCCCTCCAGGCTGGAATCTCCCTGCCTACCTCTCAGTCCTCATCGCCCTGGGGAACGTGGGCCCCATCGCCGTCACCCTGGCTCACAAGCTGGCCCCTGGGCGGCTGAAAGAGCGCTGGGTCATCCACGCCATCCAGGTGCTGGGCGTGGTGGCAGCCCTCTTCCTGGCTCTCTTCTGGCACCGGACGGCGACAGTGGCAGGGGAGTCCCACAGCCTGGCCTTCCTGCTCCTGGCCTTCCTCCTGGCCTTCGTCTGCTGCACCTCCAACGTCACCTTCCTGCCCTTCATGTACCAGTTCCCCCAGCAGTTCATCCGCACCTTCTTCGTGGGCCAGGGCCTGAGCGCCCTCTTCCCCTGCGTGCTGGCGCTGGCCCAAGGGGTGGGCAAGCTGGAGTGCCACAACACCACCTCCGGCATCGGCTCCCAGCCCCACTACCTGGAGGAGAACTTTCCCGCGACCACCTACTTCTGGCTGATGTCCGCCTTGCTCGCTGTCTCGGCGCTCTCCTTCCTGGGGCTCATCCTGCAGCGCCGCCGCGCCAGCCGCTCCGCCACCCGCCAGGAGAGCTCTTCCAAGGGCAGCGTGGAGACGGAGGAGTCCTTCCCACTGCAGGACGGCACCCCCACATCGGACAGCGCCATGGAGATCACCCAGGGCGCCCGCCCCCCGGCCCAGGCCACCTTCTGGACAGGCCGGAACATCTACCTGCTGGTGCTGCTGGGCGTCTCCAACGCACTGACCAACGGCGTGCTGCCCTCGGTGCAGAGCTACTCCTGCCTGCCCTACGGGAGCATGGCCTACCACCTCTCCGTGGTGCTCAGCAACATCGCCAACCCCGTGGCCTGCTTCGTCGCCATGTTTGTGCTGTGCAGGTAGGGCCGGGCGCATGGCCCAGCCTCCTCCCTTACACCCCCTTCACCCTTGGCCCAGACCCCCTGCCTGAGAGGGGCCGTGTGCGGGGCAGGATTGAGGGGCGTTGGCGCAGCGGAGGGGCTCTGGACTGGGCCAGCAAGGAGAGCCGCGGGTCACAGCGGCATGGAGGCCCTGTGGTCGGAGTTGGGTGCCCGGCATGTACCTGAGTCATTCCCAGTGGTGGCCCTAGTGAGCAGCTGAGCCGGGTCCAGGGCTTTGCACATTAAACGTTTGTAAAACTGAGACCACGTCCCCACCTCCCGCTCCGAGCCTGCCAGGTGCCTCTGGGCTTGCCAGGCTCCCCCCGCCATCCAGCCGCCAGATGGGGAGGGGGCGAGCTCAGACTGATCGGGCAGGGGCCCGTGGGAGTCGGGGGATATTCATGGAAAGGGGGGGCTGAGAGGAAAGCTGGCCCAGCGGCTAGGCCCTGGGACTTGGGAGAGCTGAGTTCAGTTCCCTGCTCCGCAACAAACACAGTGGGTGACCTTGGGCATGTTCTTTAATCTCTCTGTGTCTCCGTTCCCCACTTTGCGCCTCCCCCGGGTGCTGGGAAGGTTTGAGGTGCTCAGATACTACAGGGATGGGGACATACCAATGCTACCTGTTAACTTTGGGGGGTGGGGACAGAGCCCCTATTGCACAGCTCTGCCCCTTCCTTTCAGCCCCACTTTCCCCTGCATTGGTCCAACACCCCCTTGCCACTCAGACGCCCCTACCGCTGCTGCGACTCCTTCAACACACCTGCTGCTCTGATCCCCCCTCCCCACATGCCCCCGCTGCTCCGAGCCCCTCTCTCTACACGTCCCCACTGCTCCGAGCCCCTCTCCCCACACGTTCCCACTGCTGAGCTCTCCCTCCCCATATGTCCCCACAGCTCTAAATCTGGCCTAGCCTATGGGGAAGAGGCTCTTCGCAGAGCAGGCTTAGAGAGGTGTGATGTGGCCCATTCATCTCAATGAGGTGTTCTCAGCTGAAAGAGGAGGTCCCATGGAGATGATACAGCCTGACCCATCAGCTTGGGGAGGTGTGAATTGCTCCAGCTGGGCAAGTGTTCTCACACACACACACACACACACACACACCACCCCCCACCCCCAATATGTCAGGTACATCTACACCTAAAGCGCTACAGTTGTGCCGCTGCCCCACTTCAGTGTAGACGCTCACGACAGCGATGGGAACGGACTGAGCTCAATCCCTCCCCTACAGAGCTCTGCTTTGAGCCCCAGATGTGCACAAAATAACTCGCCCCCCCCCCCCCAACCCAGCATGTTACTAAATCAACAGGGGCCTTATCGTGGGAGCCCCTTTCTCAAATCACCCCAATCTTGCTCATGAGCTCTCCCTGGCACCCCACAGAGCACAGCACTTAGCGCCCCCAGGAAGTGCTGCCCAATCTAATGCGTACGGAGCGGGTGCGCCGCTCTGACCCCGGCAGTGCCCGGTGCTGCTCAGACAGCGGGGCAGTGCTCCTGTCCCCTGCCCCCACTCGCCCCATCGGCCCCCGGGCCTGCGACTGACCCTCGTTTGCCTTCTCTCTACCCCCAGGTCAGCGGTGGGCTTGGGCGTCATCTCTGTGCTGGGAGGCGTCTTTGCGGCCTATCTGATGGTGCTGGCTGTGCTCAGCCCCTGCCCTCCCCTGCTGGGCAGTGCCGCAGGAGTCGCCCTGGTGGTGAGTAAGGTGGAGTCCGGGCCCCGGTCTCTCTGGGGGCCCCTGCACCTGCCTGCAAAGGAGCCATCACAGCGTCCCCTGCTGGTGGGCTGAGGCTTCGCTCCAGGGGCTGTTTTCTGGGGGTACCGTCCAGGCAGCCTCTAAATGACAGGGCTTCCCAGGGCCCTTGGCAAACGTCCCTCCGGTCTCCTCCCGTGGCTCCCGGTTCTGCCCCGCCTGCCCTGTGCTGCTGCTCGGGGTTCAGTCTCCGGGGGGTCTGACACAGGGCCGGCTCCAGCTTTTTTGCCGCCCCTAGCGGCGAAGCGAAAGAAAAAAAAAAGATAAAGCCGATCGGTGGCACTTCGGCGGCAGCTCAAAGAGGAAGAGAGGGACTGAGGGATGTGCCACCCCTTTCCATTGGCCGCCCCAAGCACCTGCTTCCTTCGCTGGTGCCTGGAGCCGGCCCTGGTCTGATAGGAGGCTCCCAGGGCTGGAGAAGTGTCTGGGAGTCCAGGCAATGCCCGGGATCCCCAGGGGCTGGTGGGTGCCCCCTGGTTCCCAGCCGGCCACCCAGGCCAGTTTGCTCCCAGAAGGTTTCTGGCCCACGAGGCGGGGGTGGCTGTGTTGGTCCTGCCCGTCGTGACCCGTGGCTTCCCGTGGGTCGCTGTGGTCGGCCCCCGTGGCTGAGGCCATGTCTCTCCCCAACAGGTGCTGGCCTGGATCCTGTTCATCGGGCTCTTCTCCTACCTCAAGGTGGTGATCGGCAGCCTGCTGCACGAGGCTGGCCACGCAGCACTGGTGTGGTGTGGAGCGGTCATCCAGGCGGGCTCCCTGGTGGGCGCCCTGGCCATGTTCCCCATCGTCAGCATCTATCACCTCTTCCAGAGCGGGCAGGACTGTACCGACAACTGTGGGGCATGAGTGGGGGGCAGGCCACAGCAGCCCCATGGGGAGCTCTGCCCGGCTGGAGCTGCCACCTGCTGACTCTGCCTTAGGGACGCAAGAATTGCTGTAGAGGGTCAGAGCGCTGGGCATCTAGTCCCGCGGCTCCTGGCCAGTAGCTGATGCTTCAGAGGAGAAGCCCGTGGTGCCCCTGGCCAGCTGGGAGCCTCTGCTCTCCCCTGCTGCTCGGAGCAGGGCCCTGGGCCGGTCACACTACCGTACAGACCAGGCGCTAGGCGGCCTGCCCAGCCCTGCTGCATGGGGAGAGGGGGAGCAGCCCTGCCTTGCGGCCTGGTTCCCAGGGGCTGGCAGCTGCTGCACTCGCTGCTTCTCCGGCAGGTTTTAGGATGCACTGAACTGGGGCTGGGGTGGGGGCACTTTGCTGGCACTGCTGCCAGAGCTGGGGGCCCCTATGGCGCAGGACCAGGCTCCACGGGGTCCTCCCCCCCCCGCAGGGCTCCCATTGCAATGGCTGCTGACTGGATGGAGCCGCTGTGTGCCCTTCTCCAGCACCGTTCCACTCGCTGCGCGGCCTCCCCCAGCCATCCCAGCGCCCGCCCAGTGCTCTCAGGACACGTTAAGCCTGAGCTGCCCCGTCCTGGGCGTCCCTGCCCCCGCCCCGCCCCCAGCGCTCTGGTCACGGACCGAGCTCGCCAAGCACGGCACACCTGGCACCTGGGCAGGCGCTGAGCCTGGGGATCTGGCAGGTTAACCTGCCTGCCTGGGGCTGCCCTGTGCTGTGCTAGCCCCTGGGGCACCCTGCTCACTGAAGAGCCAACACTTAGCAGGGGGATCCCGGGGAGCCCAAGGAGGGGTTGGTCTCTGATCCCAGCCAGTGCAGCCTGCTCCCCCCAGAGCTGGGGTCTGTGCCCCGCCTTCAGGAGGGGGTTCCCTGGCCACCTCCTGCGGGGGGAGGGCGGGTCCCTGATGCCAGCCGGCCCCATGTTTCACTCCCAGCAGCTTCTCAGCCCAGGGAGTTTATCTTGGCAGGACAAGGGGCAAACAGCTGCCTGACCCTCTGTGGGTCTGCATGGCTCCTGCCCCCCAAAACTGGGGGGGCCCAGGCTGGGGGGATGGGGGTTCCTCACTGCATGGGGGTGCGGGGGCACTCTGCTCCCTGAGCAGCCTGGGACCAACGCCAGCAGGGAGCCCCCAGCCTTGGGGGGTGTCCTAAGCCAGGCCCATAGTCGCAGGTCTGGTGCAGGGTGGCACGTATAGCCTGGCTATTGGCCGTGTCACCTCCGCGGGCCCTGTTGCCTGCCCGGTGGCTCATGCTGCTGCGTCTCACTGGCTCCCGCCGGGCTCCATGTGGCTTGGCGGGCGGGCGGCGATCTGTCTCCGCAGCAGTAGAAAGATGGTGATTTTGTGTAGACGCTGACTCCCCTCCCCCATGGGCCAAGGAGGGGTGCAGCAGGAATAAATCTCCTTCTCCCAATCACTGGGGCTTGGCGCTGGTGTGCCTGGGCTGGGGGGGCCTGGGGCCGACGCGTTCCCCCGGGAGGGACAGAGCCAGCTGCAGGGCTGCACGGAGAGCGAGTCATGGCGCCATTCTGGGAACGGGCAACGGGATGAATCAGTGGGTGATTCCCTGTTCTGTTCATTGCCCCCGGGGCAGCTGGCACTGGCCCCTGTCGGCAGACAGGACACTGGGCTAGATGGACCTTTGCTCTGACCCAGTCTGGCCGTTCTGATGCGGCTACTGGGGCGTAAACCTGCCCTGGCCAGCCCTGTGTGCGCCAGCCCCTGGCGAGGTGGCTCCTGGCCCAGGGAGGGTTGCAGTTGTGTGTGGACCCCGTGCAGGCAGGGGGGTGCAGAGGCCCCCAGCGTGGCCCATGCAGGTCCGAGTGCTCCCTGGTTAGTGACGCCCAGGGGCAGCGCCGTGGCCCGGCTCTGGGCTTGGCTGGGTCTGGCTGCTGAGCGTCAGGAGCTGTCCGTGCAGAACAGGGCTCCCTTTGTCCGTGCAATGGATGGAGCTGCAGGCAGCAGCCGTGCCGCACCACGAGGGCGTGTGGGCCTGGGGCCGGCTCCTGAATACTCTGCAGCCTTCAGCTTGCTACAGCCTCCGGCCAAACCGCAGCTGCTCTCCACAAGCCCGCGTGATCTCGGGAGCACACGGGGCTCTGCTGGGCCTGGAGCCAGGCAGCAGGGGCACAGGGAGGACACGTGGCGGGGGCTGCGTGTCCTGGAGAGCTAGCGCTGGGGTGCAGTGCCGTAGAGAGAAGCTGTCACGGACTCTCAGATCGTGCCCGCTCTTGGCCCCGTGCGGTCCGTGGGGGGTGCCCCTTTCAGTGCGACAGCCCTTCTCGGGGGTCCACTCTCTCTCGGGGTCAGGCCCCTCCACCTCCTGGAGCCGCACCTCTCGGAGCCTTAGCACGGCTGTCTCTGCCATGGGCTCCCTCAGGGAGTCCACTCCCTCTGGACCCCTGGGGCCTCCACCCCCTGAAGGGGTTGATGCAACCCTGTTCTCTAGACCGGAGTGACTCCCAGCCAGAGTAAAACAGGAGGGTTTATTGAGATTTGAACCCAGCACAGGAAACTCTCAGGGCCTCAGGCCTGGCCTCCCTCAGCCCAGTACATCCCAGTCTCCCTGCATCCAGGTGGGCTCTGCCTGCTCCCCCTCTCCAGCCCTGAGCCCCCCTGCTCCCAGCTGGGCATCTGAGATACCCGGCCCCAGGCCCAGCCTCTGTCCATTGTCTTCTCTCCAGGTAAACAGGGTTGTAAACCGGTGCCTCCTCTCCTCTCTTCTGTCCTCTGGCTGGAACCGGCTGGTTAGGTCACTGGGTCCTCACTCTGCCTCCCATTGTCCTCCCACTGGCCAGAACCGGCTGCAACTCCTGGGCTGGGTCTCCGGGTCTGGTTGCTGGGGTCTCCATCCTCCAGGCCATTGGCTGGGGTCCCACGTTCCCTCTCCGGTCCTGTGTAACAACAAACTCCCTCTCCCCTCACCTCGTTAAACCAGTAACACCCAGGGAAACTGAGTCCCACCCCCTCTGCATGCAAACCATTGAAACCCCACCGAAAACAAACAAGAAAACCCCCCACTTCGTCACAGGAGCTCCGGGGGATGCTGGCCGGGGGCGGGGAGCTGGGCTGGCTCCAGATGGGAGGGAGGCTGCAGGACAGCGGCGAGGGGTGTCTGTGCCGGGGGGAGGCAGGCAGCTCCGCGTTGGTCCCCGCCTGCTGCACAGGGAAGGATGCCTAGGAGGGTTGATTGTTGGGCAGCTCACGAAATGCTGGCACGTGACTAGCCCTGCCCTGGGGTCTGCACTGTACTCTGCACGGCATAGGGCAGGGCTGGGCCAGGCCCAAAGTCCCTTTGTATGAGCTCCTGGCTGGGCTGCCCCGTCCCCTTGCCTAGGACTCTGGGTACTATGCCCCTGCTGCCCCACGCTGCACTGGTTCCCTGCTGAACATGGGCCAGCTGGAGGCCTTGGCTTGCATCGGGTGGAGAGACCATGACTTCCAGCAGGGCTGCATCCCACCCTGCCAGGGGCCCAGGCTGGTGCGTGCGGGAGATGGAACTTTCCCCACAGCTGGCTCTGGCCTGGGGAACTCACTGCCACAAGAGAAGAGATCCGGGGGTCTCTGTGCTCAGAGCCACAGGCAGGGTTTAGCTTTGGGCCTTGACTTCCTCTGTGGGGTCTTCTCTCAGCCCCAGCCGACAGATCCCTGCCCTTTCTCCTCTCGGCTGGGCACGAGGCACAGATTGCTGGGCACAGTTTAAAGAGGTTGGTGGCATCCGGATGCCCTGGTGCTGGGCCTGGAGAAGCACTGCCTGGGTGTGAGTGGTGTGCGCTGGGCTGGGCCCTGGGGCGTAGGTAACGCTCCCATCACTGCCCCTCTCCGTGGGAGCTGGGGGTCAGGGTTAGGTCAGTTTCATAACTGCTGCGCATTGAGACGCCTCCCTAGAGCTCCACCTGCTTCCCCCGCCTATAACGCCTCAGGCTGACGGAGCCCGGCCGGCTCCATCCTCCCACCGCCCTCCCCCACGCAGCTGGCCGTGCTCCCCCACTGCGGTGTGCTCGGCTGGGCTAGCAGCTCCTCCGGCCTGGAGGGGGACGGGGGAGCAATCACCCGCCTCCAGCCGCAGGGCTGACACCCAGCCAGCTCTGGGGTGGAGCAGGGCAGGGCCCAGCACTGGTGTAGAACAGGGCCCAAGGAAGAATCCCACATCCTTGGAAATGACGGGGGGTTAAATAAGCCAAACAGGAAAACCTCTGCTGGGATTTGGCTGAGGCCCTGGGAATAACAGCGGATCGCGGGCGCCAGGACCGGCCTGTGGGCAGAGCGCAGTCGGTTCTGCTGTGACTCAGAGGGGAGCGCCCCACCCCGAGTCGCCAGCAGCCCTTCACCCAGCCCGGGCAGAGCCAGGCCAAGGGTACTGGGCCTGTGCAATCGAGCGAGGTGCTCGGGCTGTCTCTGGGGAGAGCGGGGGGGGGGGCAGAACAGGAGCCCTGGCTGTGGAAACGGGCACTGACGGTGCCCATGCTGCGTGGGGCAACGCCAACCCTCCCTTTGAAAAGAGGCTGCCCCGAGCTGGGCTGGCTGCCTGGTACCCCTGAGACCTGCACGCTCGTGTCACAGCGAGCGTGGTCGAGGCCCTCGGGAGGTGCCAGCGGACTGTGAAAGGGACTCAGAGGGCCAGTGCCCTGGGGGTACGGGAACAGGGCTGGGCCAGTGGGGTGGGGCTGGGAGGGCGCAGCGGGACCCGTGGGGCTGAACTGCTGTTCTGCTGACTCATCCCAGCTCAGCTTCCACCTGTGCCAGGCGGGGGTGGGCGAGAGTTTCCGTTTCCCTGCAGGGCCTTCCCGGGCACAGGGCCAGCCTGGCTCTCACGGCACCCACGGGCCTGTGCTCCGGGGCGGGGGGGCTGCAGCCGCCTGCTCTCGCAGGCGGGGGGGGCCCTCCGGTTTAGTTGTGCTGCGCAGGCGTGAAGCAAGGGGGGAGTATTTCCCTGGGTGACCCTGGCAATGGCCAGCTGTGGCTCGAGAAGGTGGGAGCCTGCGGCTGCAGGCTGGGCACGGGGGAGTTTGACACGCCCTCCGGTCCTTCCAGCATCATGGTCTGACAGTCCCCGGAATATCCCGCGGCTGGGAACTGGAAATCAAGACACACGCTCCAAACTGGACACTGCTTATCCGCCGAATCCTGCCCAGCCTGTCCTGTGTGAGCACCGCCCTCCGCATGCATGGCCGTTCTGCAATGCCAGGCTGGGCACCTCTTCCTGCCTTAGCGCCTATGGGCGCAGGGCTCCCCCACAGGGACTCACTGCTGTGTCCCACGGGCGAGGAACCCAGCAAGTAAAGGCAGCGCCCATCCCCTGAGCAGTCCTGCCTGACCTGCAGGCACCGGCTCAAGTGTGCAGGGGCTGGGACGGCAGCAGGGTCCAGCCGGGGGGTCGGGGGCTTCTGCTGCGATGCTGACCGGCCGTGTGAGCGCCCCCCACCCCACCCCAGGGCCTGTCTCCAGCTCTGAGGAACGGGGGTAGTCCCTGTGGGACCCCCCGCGGGGCAGCACATTCCCCAATCCCCAGCCCGGCTCCCGCAGCACATTCCCCGGCCCGGCTCCCCACAGCAGCGGCAGGATGTCTATGTACAGAATGTAAACTGGCCCCTGCTCATGTGTTTCGTTTGGGGCATTGGCTGCTTCCAGGGGTTACCCTGCCCCAGCGGCCGGAGCACTGAATGAGGCAGGGCTCCGGGGGGGGG
>NC_048299.1:280446202-280466070 GCF_013100865.1 Trachemys scripta elegans | reverse complement strand
ATGATGCCTGTCGGGTGACATGGTGTGTGTGTGTGTGCATGTGCATCTGTGTGTGTGAGTGGGATGATGCTTGCTGAGTGACATGGTGTGTGTGTGTGTGTATGTGTGTGTGTGTGTGTGTGTGATAATGCCTGTCGAGTGACATGGTGTGTGTGTGTGTGTATGATGATGATGATGCCTGTCAGGTGATATGGGGTGTGTGTGTGTGTGTGTGTGTGTGTGTGTGTGTGATGATGCCTGTCGGGTGACATAGTGTGTGCGTGTGCATGTGCATCTGTGTGTGTGAGTGTGATGACGCCTGCTGAGTGACATGGTGTGTGTGTGTGTGTGATGACGCCTGCTGAGTGACATGGTGTGTGTGTGTGTGTGTGTGTGTGTGTGATGACGCCTGCTGAGTGACATGGTGTGTGTGTGATGATGCCTGACAGGTGATATGGGGGGGTGTGTGTGCGTGCATGGGTGTGTGATGACGCCTGTCGGGTGACCTAGGGTGTGTGTGGTGATGCCTGTCGGAGGACCGGCATTGCAGCCATTTGTCCCATGGGCAGAGCCCCAGGTCACAGCAGGACACCAGCCCTGTGTGGTGATCCGTGTGAGTGCACAGGGCAGAGCCCTCCCGCACGGGGACCCTCTCGTGCTCATACCGCCGCACACACCCCTGGGGGACGGACACTGGGGCTGATAGCCGGACACGTCCCCCGGGGAAGGGGAGACCCGCATTGCTTGGGGCCTTAAGTGACCCCAGGAAGCCCGGCCCGCCCCGGGGGAGGAAGAGATGAGCCGCCCCTCTGAGCTCTGGCTCTGCAGGGGTTTAGCTCCACCCCCCAGGCCGGGGCAGCTGAGTGACAGGACTGTACTGCTGGCCCCATGCATTGCCCCAGCTGGCCCAGGGGCTGGACTCGGCCTCGGGCCAGTCAGATCCTGGGGCCCAGCCCCCCCCCCCCCCCCCGAGGGACCCAGCTATGTCCGTCGTGTGCAGGATCAGACTGAGCAGGCAGAGAACGGGGGGTGCACAGTGGGGAGGGGAGGTCTTGCCCCCCCCTTGGGTCACATCCAGTGGGAGGGATTGCGGGGGGCAGGCGGAAGCTGGCAATCATGTGCTGCCTGGGGGAGGGCTTCCACACGCACCCTGGCTCCCTCCATGGGGAGAAGGGCTCAAGACACCCCCCACTCCTGGCCCAGCCCCTCGTGCGAGGCGCTGCAGAAACACAGATCAAAGCCGCCAGCCGGGGTGTAAGACAGGAGCTGGAGACAGACCGAGCCCTGGGGCAGCCCACGGAGACTGGGCAGCTGCGGCCTCGGCCAGCGTTGCAATAAGGGTTCATTGATGGCTAGATCACTCGGCCGCTCCTAACCCCCAGTAACAGACTCGCAGCCCCAGGGCCGTGCCGGGCGTCACTGGAATCCCTCCGTGCCCCTTCCCAGAGCGCGGGAGCAGGCCGGAAAGGAGGGTTAATCTCGGCCAGTCCCGGCCGCTGGCTCCGGTCAGCCCCGTGAGCAGGTCGGGCCAAAGGCCGGACCTTGCCCCAGGCATCCGGTGCTGAGCGTCGCGCTCCCCTGGGGAGCTGCCGGGAGCCCCTGAGCTGGAGTTAAAGCCTAACCTGGCCGTGGTCACTTATTACAGCGCAGAGCAGTGAAGTGTGTCCTGGCTCCGAGCGCTTGGAGATCCCCCCGGGGCGCTGCCAGGCAGCTGGGAAACCAGCGGTCCCAGCTCCGTGTCCCCAGGGCAGGGCCGGGCTGGCCCCAGCGCCCCTTCCAGTCCCAGGCTAGAGAGGCCCCTCCCGGGCGCTGGGTGCCCTGGCCCAGCGAGCACTGCCGGGAGCTCCCCGCACGGCTCCGAGAACGGCTCAGCCGGGACCTGGCCCCTGCAAAGCCCATTTCTGCCCAAGCAGCCTCTCAGCCAGTCAGCACCCGCACAGCAAACCCAGCTGTGGGGAGATCACGGCAGCCTGGCCCGGTGTGTGCCACAGGCAGAGAACAGCAGGGACCCGGGGCACCGGTCCCCCGAGGCTCCCCAATGGCAGGGAACGTCCCAGTGAGCTACACCCAGCTAACCCTGGCACGTGACCCGCACGCTGCAGGGGAAGGCGAACCCCTGACCGGGGGAAATTCCTTCCCCTGCCCCTGTGTGGAGTTCAGGGCAGACCCTGGGCACAGGAGCAAGGATCAGGTAGCCAAGCACCACAGAGACGAGGCTCGGGGCCGCCCAGTGTCCCAGCTCTGCGCTGGCCCTACGGGGACTCCAGCAGCGCTGGGGTCCTGTACCGGCCAAGCTGCGCTTTTACCGCTGGCTATTCCACCGAATGACGCCAGCGGCAGCGTTGCTGGGATACGCACATTCGCACTAGAGGGTCCCCGTCATGGCGCTGCCCGTCGGGGCTCACACCCCACCACGCCCCGCTGGGCAGGGCTGGGCCAGAGACGGCTGTAGTGCAGACACAGGCTGGGCCTCTAGAGAGGCACTCGGGAGCCATCTCCAGCTTTTCTCCAGAGCCCCGTGTGCTCCGTGGAGGCTGCGGGTCTCCCCGAACCCCATGACTCCAGGAGCTGGCGCTTTAAGGAAAACAGCGTGAGACTGCCAAGAAACTCTCCAGCTGGCGACGCTGCACAAGTCTTTCTGATCCGCTGGGGACGCCGCGGGCGCAAAGGGCAGGGGGCAGCCTGGGTGATGCTGCTCAGCCCTGCTCTGTGTTGTGCTGCCCCCCCCCAGCCTTGGGTGTCAACGGGGGGGGGCACAGACGCCCCACGGGAGGCACAGGATTCCTGTGCAGATCAGCTGCCTCTCTCCCTGCCTCGGGTGCTCTGCAGCCCTGTAACCCCCAGCGTCCCCGGCAAGGCTTCGTTGGGTGTCAGAGCCGTTTGCCGGTGCCTGGGCTCAGCGATCCATGGACAGCCAAACAGGCCTGGCCGCACCGGGGCCTCGCTCCGGGTCTCACACCAGAGCCTCTCAGGTACAAACCTTCCCCGAAGCTGCGGCCAGCACAGCCCCCTGCTGCGGCCTGCGGGGGGGTTAGTGCCCTGACGGAGCCGGGGCTGCAGAGGGGCCCGTGACCCCCTACCCCTCTGCCTCCTCCCCTCAGCCCTCCTGCAGCTCCTCCGTCCCCATCTGCCCCTCCCCTCAGGATCCTTCCCTCTCGCCTCTCTCAGCTGCCCCCCCCCCCACCTCCCAGATCCTTCTCCAGAGACACGTCACCTCCACCCTCCCCGGCCCTCGCACCCCAGCCCCTGCTGCTCCCTCCTGTGCCTGGCGCCTGGCCCCGAGCAGCGGGCCTGAAGGGACTGGCACCAGGGCAGGGTCCAAGCTTCACCCAGTCCGTCTGGCCGGCGCAGTCTCAGCAGCATCTGCCCCCTGTGTGCTGGGCCAGGCCGGGTCCTTCGCCCACAGCTCCCAGCCCGCGGCCCCGAGCCCTGAGCTGGCAGAGGGGCTTGTGGGCAAGGGCCAGGCCTGGGGGGCGGCTCCCTGCTGTGCCTGCTGGCTGGGTCCCAGGGAGGGCGCGGGGGACGAGCTCTGGAGATGGAGACGAGTGGGGCGAGGCGGGCAGAGCCTCCTCCTGCGCTGGGAGGGTCCTGCCGGGACGCCCCTGGGGGAGCCAACAGCTCAGCTGGGCCAGGAAACTCTGCTAGGCCCTGAGAGCTGCAGGAGAGGGGCAGCTGGCATGGTCTGACCCAGCTCCGTGCCCAGCCCCACCAGGGGGAGCGGCTCTGGCTCCGGCTATGCTACCACCAGGGATCGCTCTTACAATGCGGCTTGGTCAGAACCGAGCTTCAGCCACATACTGGAGCGTTGGGTTCCCCCTCCCGCCCCCGGCTCCAGCGCCGTCCGGGGCGTCGGGAGCACAGACAGCTCGCTGACCATGGCTGGCTCCTGAGCCAGGCTCCATGTTCCTCACTGACTGGTGACGCTGTAGAGGAGGAAACTGAGGCACAGAACAAGACAGGACCATGCCCAGAGTCACACAGGGAGTCACCAGCAGAGACAGGCTTAGACGCCAGGAGTCCTGCTGCCGAATCCAGTGCTGTGCCCACTAGACCTCACAGCCTCTCTGGGCAGGTGTCGTAAGTGCCAAAGGAGAGGCCCAGGCCCAGTCCCTGCCGGCCGGGCTGCTGCTGCGGGATGTTTCGCAGCAGGAGCAAAGGGCTCGTGGTGGGGACAGCCTAGTGCCCAGGGTCCCGCTGCTGACAGCCGCGGGCCTGCCCCAGGATGCAGCAGGCTGGGCAGTTAAGAACCCGGCCAGGCGGGCAGAGGGGCCTGAGGCCTGGTCTGCTACTCAGCAAAGGGCCCATCCGCGTCCTGTACCAGCAAGTGTGTGTGTGTGTGCATGTGTGTGTGTGCCTCTGGGTGTGTGCATGCACACGTGTCTGGCTGTGTGTGTACTTGCATGTTTCCCTGTGTGTGTGTGTGTGTGTGTCCGTGTGTTGGTGTGTGTGTGCATCCCTGGGATTGGGCTTCCCAAGGCTGTTCCCACTGGGACGCTCGCTGCTTGTTGCTGCTTTGGGAGAGTGGGGGGAGGTAGAGCATGGCACGCAGGCAGGAGGAGGTGGTGCTGGGGGTTACCCCGGCTTCAGGGGGAGGTAGGGCGTGGCGCACAGATGGGAGGAGGTGATGGTGGGGGTTACCCCGGCTTGGGACGGGGGCAGGGCATGGCGCACAGATGGGAGGAGGTGATGGTGGGGGTTACCTTGGCTTTGGGGGCGGCAGGGGGTTACCCAGCTTTGGGGTCACATCCAGGCTTCTGCGCTGGCTTTCCAGAGAGAGTCCTGTCACGGAATATCGGGGAACTCAGGGCCCTGCACCCCCGGCTTCCTGCGATTCACCATGACTCTCAGCCAGCCAGTAAAGCAGAAGGTTTATTTGGATGACAGGAATACAGTCCAAGACAGGTCTTGCAGGCACAGACAACAGGGCCCCCCTCAGTTAGGTCCAGCTTGGGGTCCCAGGGCATCCCAGCCCACCCCCCTTTGGGGGGTCAGAGCCATCTCTGCCTCCCAGCCATCTCTCCAGCCTCCTTCCAGCCTGCTTCCAGCCCTCTGCCTCCAGCGACCCCTCCCACAGCCTTTGTTCGGTTTCCCGGGCCCCGGAGTCACCTGACCTCCAACCCCCTCCTGGGTTCTCATGTTACAAGCTCAGGTATGTTCCCTCGGGCCGTCTCCCATCCCCCAATGCAGACCATCCTAGTCACACTCCCCTGTCAGCATTCCCACACCCCAGCAAGAACAGTCCCAGTTCGTCACAAGTCCGTCCTGCCCCCATGCTGGGCCCGCCGCTCTGGTTTAATGCCCCCCTCTCTGTTTGGCTCTCAGGCCCGGCGCGCCAGCAGAAGCCATGGTGCTGGTGGTTCACATCCTCGCCTGCCTCCTGGGCACAGGCTCGTGGGTGGCCATCAACGGCATGTGGGTGGAGCTGCCCCTCATTGTGCCCCGGGTCCCGGAGGGCTGGTACCTGCCGTCCTACCTCACGGTGCTGATCCAGTTCGCCAACGTGGGGCCGCTCTTCGTCACCCTCATGCACCACTTCCGGCCTGGGCGGCTCAGCGAGCCCGGCACCATCTACACCATCATCAGCCTCGGGGCGCTGGCCTGCGTCCTGCTGGCCTTCTTCTGGCAGGAGACCAGCGTGGTGGGGGGCACTGCCCGCAGCACTGCCCTCCTCGTCCTCCTCTTCTTCCTCTCCTTGGTGGACTGCACCTCCTCCGTCACCTTCCTGCCCTTCATGCTGCGGTTCCGGGCCCGGTACCTGACCACCTACTTCGTGGGCGAGGGGCTGAGCGGCCTGGTGCCCGGCCTGGTGGCCCTGGCCCAGGGGGTGGGGGTGGCCCGGTGCGTGAATGGCAGCCTGGCGGGGAATGCCTCGGGCCCGGGGCTGCAAGTGGAGTACCAGCCGGCCCGGTTCTCCGTTCGCCTCTTCTTCCTCTTCCTTGGCGGCATGATGGGCCTGTGCCTCGCCGCCTTCGTCCTGCTCAACCACCTCCCGGCCGCCCGGCAGGAGCGGGCCAAGGAGCGGTTCCGGGCCCAGGCCCGGGTGGAGGCCGGCTCGGGCCTGCAGGCCGTGGTGGAGGAGCGGCCCATGATCAGCCCCACCGAGAGCCACCGCCGCAGCGGCTACTTCGGCACCGGCACGTACTCCTGGCCCCAGGTGGCCTACATCTTCCTGGTGCTGGCCTGGGTCAACGCGCTGACCAACGCCGTGCTGCCCGCGGTGCAGTCCTACTCCTGCCTGCCCTACGGCAACTCGGCCTACCACCTCTCAGCCACGCTGGCCGCCATGGCCAACCCGCTGGCCTGCTTCATCGGCATGTTCCTGCCCAACAGGTGGGCGCCCCGGCAGCCACGCAGACGTGCTGCTCCCCCGGCTGGGGGCCGCCCCACATCCTGGGCAGGCCTCCGCCAACGGAGCTGCCCCCCAATGGCACCAGGAGCACCGGGCCGGGCAGCTGCAGGAGCTGAGTTTAATGCCCCTGCTGCAGAGGGTGCCAGCATGGTCCAGGGTCACCGAGGGGGCTGGGGGAAGACTGGCACCACTGGGGCTGGGGGTTGGGGCAGGCGGGTATCATGGGGGGGCATGGCCTGGGGAGCTGGGGGGCAGGGCGTGGGGGTGGGAGCAGGCTGGGGGAGCTGGGACAGGCGGGTATCACGGGGGGACAGGGCCTGGGGGGCTGGGGGAGCTGGGGGGCAGGGCGTGGGGGTGGTGGCATGCTGGGGCAGGTGAGTATTATGCAGGGGTCAGGACCTGGGGGTCTGGGGGTAGGGGCTGGGGTCACGGGGGGGTCAGGGCCTGGGGGGCTGGGGCAGGCTGGGGGAGGTGGGGATCAGGGCGTGGAAGTGGGGGCAGGCTGGGGGAACTGGGGCAGGTGGGTATCATGCAGGGGGCTGGAGGTAGGGGCTGGGATCACTGGGGATCAGGGCCTGGGAGGCTGGGGCAGACTGAGGGAGCTGGGGGTCAGGGTGTGACAATGCGGTTCTGGCGGAACCCAACTGAGAGTGCCAACTCAGGACAAATTGCTCAAATAGGGCAGTTACAGCCCAAGGCTGGGGTTTTTTCCACCTCTAAGGCAAACCACCAGCCAGACTAAGAGGACTTCAGTCTCACCCCACTGGCTAACTGCCAGTCTCACAAGCAATCTCCTTAGATACTCCAGTTTCCCAGTATTACCACCAGTACCACTCGTTATGGGGACAAATGGTTATGAAAACCAATACCCCAGGAAAAGAAAAAGGTTCTCCTGATCCCAAAGGACCAAGCCCCAGACCCAGGTCAATATACAAATCAGATCTTACCCACAAATCACGCTGTTGCCGATCCTTTAGAATCTAAAATCTAAAGGTTTATTCATAAAAGGAAAAAGATAGAGATGAGAGTTAGAATTGGTTAAATGGAATCAATTCCATACAGTAATGGCAAAGTTCTTGGTTCAGGCTTGCAGCAGCGATGGAATAAACTGCAGGTTCAAATCAAGTCTCTGGAATACATCCCCCGCTGGGATGGGTCCTCAGTCCTTTGTTCAAAGCTTCAGCTTGTAGCAAAGTTCCTCCAGAGGTAAGAAGCAGGATTGAAGACAAGATGGAGATCAGGCATCAGCCTTATATAGTCTTTTCCAGGTGTAAGATCACCTCTTTGTTCTTACTGTGGAAAATTACAGCAACATGGAGTCTGGAGTCACATGGGCCAGTCCCTGCATACTTTGCTGAGGTACAAGGCGTATCTGCCTTCTCTCAATGGGTCCATTGTATAGCTGATGGTCCTTAATGGGCCATCAAGCAGGCTAGGCAGAGCTAATCTCAGCTTGTCTGGGATGTCACCCAGAAGCATAGCATAAGTTTGCCATACAGACAGTATAGAGCCAATATTCATAACTTCAACTACAAAACTGATACACACATATAGACAGCATAATCATAACCAGTAAACCATAACCTTGTCCTAGACACCCCATTTGACCCCCTTTATACAAGATTTGGGTGCCACTACAGGACCTTGGTTGCAACAATGATCTATATGGTCCCAGTTTATGTCAATAACGTCACACAGGGCATGGGGGGCTGGGGCAGGCGGGTATCACGGGGGTGTAGGGGCTGGGGTCACTGGGGGTCAGGGCCTAGGGGGCTGGGGCAGGCGGGTATCACGGGGGGGTAGGGGCTGGGGTCACTGGGGGTCAGGGCCTGGGGGGCTGGGGCAGGCTGGGGGAGCTGGAGCTGGCAGGTATCACGGGGGGCAGGGGCTGGGGGTAGGGACTGGGGTCAGGGCGTGGGGGTTGGTGGAGGCTGGGGGAGTTGGGGCAGGCAGGTATCATGTGGGAGGCACGGCCTGGAGGTCTGGGGTTAGGGGCTGGGGTCACTGGGGGTCTGGGGCAGGCTGAGGGAGCTGGGGGTCAGGGCCTGGGGGTCTGGGGCAGGCTGGAGGAGCTGGGGGGTCAGGGCCTGGGGGTCTGGGGCAGGTTGGGGGAGCTGGGGGTCAGGGCCTGGGGGAGCTGGGGCAGGTGGGTATCATGGGGGGTCAGGGTGTGGGGGTCTGGGGCAAGCTGGGGGAGCTGGGGCTCAGGGCGTGGGGGCAGGCTGGAGGAGCTGGGGGTCAGGGCCTGGGGGTCTGGGGCAAGCTGGAGGAGCTGGGGGTCAGGGCCTGGAGGTCTGGGGCAGGCTGGGGGAGCTGGGGCAGGTGGATATCATGGGGGGTGAGGGCGTGGGGGTCTGGGGCAGGCTGGGGGAGCTGGGGGTCAGGGCCTGGGGGTCTGGGGGAGCTGGGGATCAGGGCCTGGGGGAGCTGGGGCAGACGGGTATCACGGGGGGGGGGTAGGAGCTCGAGTCACTGGGGCTAAATGCCGCGTCTCCCGTCACCAGCCGGTGCTTTGCCCCCAGGTGTTTGCTGACGCTCGGGCTCCTGGCCGCGGCGGGCTCCGGGTTCGGCTGCTACATCATGGCCATGGCGGTGCTCAGCCCGTGCCCGCCCCTGCTACACAGCTACGCCGGGGTGACGCTCATCGTAAGTCAGCGCAAGCCCCGGGCCCCGGCCCTCTGCCCTTCGGCCAAGGGATTCCCGACTCCGCCCGGGTCCCTGGCGTCCCACTGCCTCCCCCCCAGGCCCTGGGTGAGGTCCCTGCTTGGTGCCCTGTGTAGGGCCGCGGGGGGAGGCCAGGCTGGGGCTGCCTGACGTGCCGCGCTCTCCCCTGCCCAGGTGCTGTGCTGGGTTCTCTTCGTGGGCTCGCTGTCCTACGTGAAGCTGATGATCGGTATGATCCTGCGGGACGAGGGGCACAGCGCCCTGGTGTGGTGCGGGGCCGTGGTGCAGCTGGGCTCCATGCTGGGGGCCCTCACCATGTTCCCGCTGGTCAGCGTCTACAGCCTCTTCCGCTCCGGAGACGCCTGCACCACCCACTGCCCCAGCTGAGCCGCGCAGACCCGCCGCGGCCTCCAGCCCGGGGGACTCTGGGCTTCCCCGGGCTCCCAGCTCAGCCCTTGGACCACTAGTCCTACTGGCCCAGCACCGCCGCCCTCTGCTGGATGAAATCAGAACTGCGCCAGCCAGCATCATCAGCCCTGTACTGCTGTCAGCTACCGGTGATTCTCCATTGGCTCGAGTCGGTGCGCCTGGGCCGAGGAGCTGGAGGTTTTGACCTTTGTACTTGCTGTCACTGGGATGCAGGGAGTGGGCAGTGTGCAGTGCAGAGCTAACTCGCATGGCCTAGAAGGCCACAGATGTGTTTGTTCCCCTCAGGTTATTACACTGTGCCCACCACCCCGGCATCCTGGCCCCTGGGGACAATTCTAAGCACCGAGCAAGAGCCTCTCCAGTAACCCCCTGGTAGATCAGCATTATGCCCCTTTTACACATGGGGAAACTGAGGCACTGGGAGGGGACGGGACTTACCCAAGGTCACCCAGCAAGTCAGTGGCTGAGATGGGACTAGAACCCAGGCGTCCTGCCACCCGCTGCTGTGCAGGATGACAGGAGCAGCCCAGTGCCGTCAGAGATCCCCATCACCTGGGCCGCGCTGTGACGGAGCAGGGAGCAGGGCAGATTTGACCTGGGAATGTTGCAGGGGGGTTGCAGTGGGGATGTGGGACTTCCCTTGAAGGAAGCTACCTGAGCTGTAACCTGAGCCAGGAACGGGGGTGGGGAGAATTAACACCTTCTGCCCGGGAGACTGAACAAAGGAGAGGAGCAGCGGGAGGGGCTGGGAGTTTAGTTTCGGTTGGGGCTGGGTGGTGCAACGCAGGGAACCCCAAGCTGGGGTCTAAGCTCCCTGAACCTCCCAGAGGGACCTAATGGGGGGGGTCTGGTCGTACCTACACGCTCTGCTTGAGACTGTGTTCCTGTCCTTAAATAAACCTTCTGCTTTACTGGCTGGTTGAGAGTCGCAGTGAATCTCGGGAAGAGGGGTGCAGGGCCCTAACTCCCCCACAATCTGCAACACGCGCTTGTTCACCTGCTGAGCCGCCTGGTAAAAGCTGCTCCAGGGAACAACTCTCCCCCCACCCCCAGGGGGTGTGAAACATCCGAGCCAGGGTGGGCTGGACGCTGCTCCCCGGCCAGCTGTCCTTGCTCAGCCTGTCCTGAATGGCCAGTGGGGGGACAGTGTGGCATGGCCTCCCTGCTTAGACTAGAGGTCACCAGGAGTGATGTGTATGAAACCCACGCGTCATGGTGTTTGTCCCCTCTAGCAGCTGGGCCACAGAGGATAAGAGCCTACTGCTGCCGCCGCAGTACGTGACCAGAGTGACTCCTCTAGCTCAAACAGCACAACTCTGTGCCGTGAACCCGAAGGGCCCCAGTTCTAATCCTGCTGCCTACGTGTGCCCGAAACATTCCCTGGTAGGCAGCCTGCCCCCCTGTGGGGGCTAGCACCAAGCTAGCACCAGGCTGCTCCTAGTGCAGGTTCTAGGAAGGGGTGGGGTGGGGGACCCCAACAGCCCCCAGGTGTGGCATTAATCCCTGGGTGGAGGTTTGGCTCCCATTCTGTGTCTTGCCTGCAGGCCAGCCACAGGTTCCCAAACAAGCTCCCCAAGGGGGGGGGTGATTCAAAGGGGGTTCCCTGGGGTGCTGCAACCTGGCACTGTGGCTTACCAGCCGGGGCACCCTCTCACTGAGCGAGGCTGTGGCAAGCTGCAAACCCCTCCAGGTCCTGCACTCACCCAGCCATCCACAGGCGGGGACACACCCAGCTGAGTTACATGACTGCTTCTCCCAGCCACTCCTGGGCTCACAGCAGAGAGACCCCAGAGCTGCACCATCCTGCCCTGACCAGCGGCGGTTTATAACCCAGGCCATCCCTCCCTCAATGTGGAGAGGACATGCACCAGCTTCTGCATACTAAGCAGAAGTTTGCCCGGCACTTCAAGCAAAATACACAGTTTTAGTTAAAATGTAAAACACGTTTATTAATTCCAGAACGATCCATTTTTAGTGGAAGGCAGAACAGGACAGAGATGGTTACCAAAGAAAAGAAAATAAGGGCCCAGTGTAAATTCTATAAACTAAAGAGGATTTGAATCAAGCAATGTCCTCACCCCACTGCGGTTATAGTCCTTAATACACAGACTTCCCTCCTGACGTCTGAACCAGTGTCCTCCAATGAGCTTCATCTTCTCGCCATCCCGGCTGTTTCCAGTGTAGGTGGGGGAGGAGAAAGGCCCCTCATGCTGCAGCTTGGCCCACGTGCCTGGCAGACGCTAGCCCAGGCATGTCCTGGTGAGCCCCGAGTCACAGTGACTGATCAGTTCCCATTGTGTGGTGCTTGCTTAGTTGAGTCACACAGTTGATTAGCAGGCGGTCATTGGCCAACACCCACCTGGGCCACTAGGAAACGTACAGCATATTCTAGTAACATCCTCCAGCACGATCTCATCACTTCAGACATAGCCATTGGGAGCAGACCTGCGGGTTTCAGCAGCTCAGGACTTTTCACGGCATGCTTTGTATGGCCTAGCACAGCCCCATGGGCGTGATGAATGTGGGGTCACAGGCTGACATTCGGAGGTACAGTGTGTCACGGGAAGCGAGGGCAGCCAATGCGAAGGCTTTGGGGGCGACTCTGCCTGAAGAGACCCGGCTCCCCTTCCCCTACAGGGATCTAAGGGGCAGACGTGAGTGGCCCAGGCGTGGCCTGGCAGCAGGTGAGGGGGTCCTGCAGGGCGTGGCGTAGCCAAGTGGCGAGAACAACGGGAGCGATCAGAAAAAAAGGCACCACCCGCTGTGGTGCTTGTACTCACCCGGGTCTTCGGCGGCACCGCGGCGGCGGGACCTTCACTTGCTCCGCGGGGCTTTGGCAGCGGGTCCTTCGGTGCCACCGAAGACACCCGGAGCTAGTGAAGGGCCCACCGCCGAAGACCCGGAGCGCCGCCCCGTCAGTAAAAGTGCCGCAGCAGGTGGCACCTTTTTTTGTGAGTGAGTTAAAAAGGTGCCACTTGGGGGAATGTGCTCAGGGGGAGCGGGCGCTCCCCCTGCTCCCCCCCAGCTACGCCACTGCGTGACGCCCAGGGAGCAGGTGGCACCCAGAGCCCAAGAATCCGCCTCGCCTCCCGATCTCACCCACGCATGTCTGGGGGCTGTGAGCTCTGCAGATGGTTACAGGCAAGGAACCACGGCTCACCAGTTGTGATTGCGAAACCTCCACTTCTATTGTTTTGCCTCGTCGGGCCCCACTTCTCCAGTGTTTAGCTGTAGGGGCTGGCTGGTTCTGCCTGTTGCCTGGCGAATCTTGCAAGGTGCAAATCAGCTGAGGTGGTGGGGTCTGAAGGGGGTAGGACTGGTGAGAAATATTGTGTTGTGTTTTTAAATGACTGGTGAGGGCACAGCTAAGCAGGACTCTGGTTTCACTGTATAAACCGGGGGCCAAAAGGAAGTTCTTTGGGACCCAGCCCAGGATCAGAGCTGCCAGCCCTCAGCACCCAGCCAATGCCACCAGGCAGAGGCCCGGGTGACCTGAGCCTGCCTGGCCAGCAGGGATGTCTCCTGGCAAGCGGTGAGCACTGTGTGCTCATCGGGTTTGGTAACTGTGAATAACTAGAGGTGAAGGCTATTGCTGTGTGAGGCGCTATCACTGGGGAAAAGCCCCACAAAACCCACAGAAGATTACGCCCTGAGCCCTAGGAACTGGGTAACAGGGGGGTGGGGCCTAAATGAACCAGGTTACGCCTTGAGCCCACGGAAGGGTAAAGGTGGGGTGCCCTAGGGTATGCGGGTAACAGGGACCTGCCCACGTCCTCAGGGCGCGGTCAGTGTCTTCAGCCAGAGATGGGGGACGTGGGATGACATATGAGGGAGGGGGAGCCTGTGGGGGCCCGCCAGGCGGTGCAGGAGCGGAGAGGGGTTCAGCCGCTCAGAGTGGGAGACCCTAGAGAAACACAAAGCAGCCCCGTCAATCATCTCCAGCCACAAGCACGCCCCCTCCTGTGCAGGGGCGAGGGGCAGCCAGGCAAGGGGGGAGAGTGACTAGATTGCAGGTTGGCTGGCTCAGGACCATCGCCCATCAGCCGGACCCACCTCCAGCCCAGGCTGGCCCTGCAGTGCCGGTGGGGGGGGGGGTGTCCTTGGCATGAGACCTTCACCCCCAAGGCAGGAATGGCTCGGAGCAGGGCCAATGGGACATGGAACCTGTCACCACAACAGGCCCACAACATTCCCGTCCTAGGTCCCACAGGTCAGACCCATCCCTGCCTTCTGTGGGGCAGAGACACCCCCCAGTGGGCACAGAGCCCCCAGAGACTCCCCAAAACCTGAGGCATTGGCCAGTGCTCAGGTGACTGACTGGGGCATACGGAAAGCTCCTTTGCTGGGGTGAAATGACACCACGGGGCAGAGGTCGCTGGCATGGGGGGATGGTGCAGGACAGGGCTGGGCTCCCGGGCACCCACTGCCCAGCCAGTGCGGTGCCAGGCGCTCTGGGACGGGGCCGGGCTCCCGGGCGCCCACTGCCCGGCCAGTGCAGTGCCAGGCGCTCTGGGACGGGGCCGGGCTCCCGGGCGCCCACTGCCCGGCCAGTGCGGTGCCAGGCGCTCTGGGACGGGGCCGGGCTCCCGGGCACCCACCGCCCGGCCAGTGCGGTGCCAGGCGCTCTGGGACAGGGCTGGATGAAACCCACCCACCCCGAGAGCCCATGTAGGGGAAGTATCAGGGGGTAGCCGTGTTAGTCTGTATCTACAAAAACAACAAAGAGTCTGGTGGCACCTTAAAGACTAACAGATTTATTTGGGCATAAGCTTTCGTGAGTAAAAACCTCACTTCTTCGGATGCATCCGAAGAAGTGAGGTTTTTACTCACGAAAGCTTATGCCCATGTAGGGGAGGCTTAGGGACGCTACCCCCAATTCCTCCACTAGATGGCAGCATCGCCAAGGGGACCACGAGCCTGAGCCCTGGCAGGGAGTCGACCCGCTGGAGAGCTCGGGACGGGACCCAGGAGTCCGGGTCCGTCCAGCAGACCCCGGGCTCCGTGGAGTCCCCGTGGCTCCTCTCCCCTTCCTAGCCCCACAGACCTGCCTGGTTCCCGCGCAGTTTCCTGTGGGAGCAAAGGGGGGCGGGGGGCAGCGCAGTGGTATCTGTGGGGGGCATCAGCCCGTCCTGTGCCCAGGGCAGGGCTCCAGGGCCTGGGGCGGGAGGGGGAGGTGACGGGCCGGCCCAGGATGAACCTTTCATGGTGGGGAGCGGCCAGGCAGCATTGTGGGGGGGCGATAGCTACGCTCCCACGGACACGCGGGCGCCCGACACGGGCCGTGGGGCTCAGTGTCAAAGGTGCTGTGTGCCTGTGATTTGTACTGGGCACTGCGGGCGCTTGGCACCGCTGGAGGGTCAGGCCCAGGGGGGTCTCGTCACTGCTGGAGGGGGTCAGGCCCACGGGGTCGTGGCACTGCTGGGGGGGGGTCAGGCCCACGGGGTCGTGGCACTGCTGGGGGTGGGTGTGACGAAGTGGGACTGTTCTTAATGTTTCCTCTGAATACTGTGTGGGTGCCTCAGTTTCCCCTATGCATTTCTTAAGTCTCTAGGTGGTGGGGAAAGGCCAGTGCGCATAAATCCCTGATACTCTGTCTCCCTGGCAACAAATGGCCAGGGCCCCTTTCGCCCCTGCAAGGAAATAGCTAAAGGTGAACAAAGAGATCAGGTGACCTCCTGGCCCAGGAAAGAGACAAAGCCGGGAGAAGGAGGGGCTGGAGGGGGTTTGAGAGTTGGAGCTACCTGGGGACTAGGAGTGAGGGCAGACGTGGGTGTCTGGCTCTCTGAACCCCATAATGGACCCGGCCAAGGGGTCCCGTTCGCCGCTGTACCTACAAGCTCTGTTTTAGACTGTGTTCCTGTCATCTAATAAACCTCTGTGTTACTGGCTGGCTGAGAGTCACGTCTGACTGCGAAGTGGGGGTGCAGGACCCTCTGGCTTCCCCAGGACCCCGCCTGGGGGGATTCGCTGTGGGAAGTGCACGGAGGGGCATATGCTGAATGCTCCCAGGANTCCAGAGCGTCGCCCGGGGACTCCGTGACAGGGGGTCAGGCCCAGGGGGGGCTCGTCTCAGGGGGGGGGGGGTCAGGCCCGGGGGGGGGGGGCGCGGGGGGGGGGGTCAGGCCCACGGGGTCTCATCACTGCTGGGGGAGGTCAGGCCCATGGGGTCCCAGCACCGCTCAGGGGTGGGGGTCAAGCACCCAAATCAGTACCCATTTTTGGAGCTGTGGCCTTGGTGAGCAGGCACACAAGATGATCAGTCAGGGACCCAGGCCAGGCCTCCAGCCTGTCCAGCAGTGGGTGCCGCCTGCTGCTCGCTGGAGACAGCGAAATCATCCAGGACGTGTAGGGCTGGCTGTGGGGCTCCTTGTGGCCGTGGGGCTCTTTCTGCAGGGCTCTGCTTTGGCCTTTGAAATGGGCCAGCTCCCACCACACAGACTCATTGTAACAGAATCATTCCCTGGGGCGAGGTGGGGGGGGGGTTTGCTGCGAGGCCGCTGTCCTCAGCTTCCAGTCCAAGCCCCCGGCCTGAACGTCTTAGACCAGCCCTGGCCCCTGGGATTCCAGCCAAGTGCAGCCTAGTCCAGGCTGTGGGTGCCCAGGCAAGCGGCTTCCCTCCTCGGCTTGGTTAGCAGCCCGCAGGGCTGGTTCAGTGGGAATACGAGTGAACAGATTCCTCCGCCCCTGCTGCAATCCCAGCGCCACACGTCATGTGGACACGGACTTGGCCCCAGAAGACCCAGATCCCATGGCCAGACGGGACCAGTGTGACTATCCAGGCCAGAGACCTGCTCCTAGATCATTCCCAGAGCAGAGCTGTCAGAAACACGGCCAGGCTGGATTTTGATCTGGCCAGTGATGGAGAATCCACCAGGACCCTGGGCAAGTTGGTCCAGGGGTGAATTACTGTCACTGCTAAAACGTCACTCCTTGTTTCCAGGCTGAATGTGTCTCGCTTCGACTTCCAGCCACTGGATGGTGTTGGACCTTGTCACAGAGTGTGGGGGAGCCAGGGCCCTGCACCCCCAATTCCTGCGATTCACCGGGACTCTCAGCCAGCCAGTAACACAGAAGGTTTATTAGACGACAGAAACACAGTCCCAAGCAGGGCTTGTAAGTACAACCAGAACCCCTCAGCCAGGTCCCTTTGGGGGGCAAGGAGCTTAGACCCCAGACTTGGGGTTCCCTGCCTCTTCCCAGCCAGCCTAAACCTGAAAAAAAACCCTCCAGCCGACTCACTCCCCTCCCCCCGGCTCCTCTTGTAGCCTTTGTCCAGTTTTCCAGGCAAAGGTGTCACCTGGCCCCATCTCCCTCCTAGCTCAGGTATCCCTCAAATAAAGTCATCTCCTGCTCTCCCATCCCCCATGCAGACAGTCCAGTAAAACTAGACGACATTCCCAGGTCAGTCCACCCCACTCCCTACTGCGTCACAGACCTTCCTCAGCTAGACTGAAAAGTCCATTCTTACATTTCTGTTCCCCCGACAGGTACTTACAGACTGGGATCAAACACCCGGAACCCTCCCTTTGTTCAGCTAAACAGCTGGAGCTCCCTGATTCTCTCGCTCTAAGGCAGGTTTCTAACCCTTTAATCATTCTCGGGGCTCTTCTCTGACCCTCCCCAATTTACCAACATCCTTCTGGAATTGTGGCCACCAGAACTGGACCCAGGGTCCCAACAGCGCTCGCCCCAGCGCTGAATGCAGAGGTAAAACCTATCTGTTCCTCCCGGGATTCCCCTGTTTCTACGCTGCAGGATCCCAGTAGCCTCTGGCACACAGCAGAACACCAGGCGCTCACGTTCAGCTGATTATCCACCATCCTGGTCGGAGTCGCTGCTTCCCGGGACAGAGGCCCCCAACGTGGAAGTACGGCCCTGGTGACTCATGGCTGCGTTCCCGGCCTCCAGGCTGAATTGCTGTAATTCATTTCTTGTGGGAACAAGGCCGCACGCCCTGGCAGATCTCCAGTTGCGGCCGAGCACAGCCGCCTGTCTGCTCAGCAGCACGGGTCACCGGGAGAGCAATCGCCCGCTGCTCCAGCCTCAGCACTAACCCCACACGCAGCAGAGCCTAGTTCCAGGTCATGGGCTCTCTCCTCCGGATCCTCAAAGCCCCCTGCACTGGCCTGGCCCAGTAACCCAAGAAACCCGCCAGGTCCCACGGGGACAGACGGGCAGGCCGAGCGCAGGAGCTGGCTATTAACCAGGAGCCGAACCCAGGCTGCCCTGGGCCTCGCTGCGCTGAGTGCCACGTGTGGAGCTCAGCTCTGGGCCACAGACACCAGCTCCCGCACGGCTTTCCCGTCCCTCCGACCGCCTCCAGCGCCATCACCTCCACTCCAGGACGGAGGGCGGACAGGGGACTGCTTGGGACTGGGAGTTGTTCATAGATCACAATGAGAGCAGCTACATCAGCACCAGGACAGACACGACCTGTCACGCCTGCCCCAGCACTGTGCCAGGGGCCAGCAATCAAAGGGGCTGGTTAGTCGCACTCCTGGCGCTGTGCAGAGTGCAGGCACCACATGTGGGGACATGCCCCAGGCTCCAGCAGAAGGGAAGGGTTCCAGCAGCTGTGTCCATGTGCTTTGGCATGCGGGGAGCCGGCGTGGGATATGCACCCCGGGGGGCTGGGGCATGTGGGGAGCTGGCGTGGGAGACGCCCCAGGGGGCTCTGGCGTGCGGGGAGCCGGCATGGGATATGCACCCCGGGGGGCTGGGACGTGCAGGGAGCCGGCGTAGGATATACCCCAGGGGGCTCCGGCATGTGGGGAGCCGGCGTGGGATACACTCCGGGGGGGGTGGGACGTGCAGGGAGACGGCGTTGGATACACCCCAGGGGGCTCTGGCATGCGGGGAGCCGGCGTGGGATATGCACCCCGGGGGGCTGGGGCATGTGGGGAGCTGGCGTGGGAGACGCACTCCGGGGGGCTCGGGCGTGCGGGGAGCCGCTACTTGTCAGTGCCTGCGTGGCTCTGGCTGCTCCCCCGTTAGCCGCAGCTGGGCCCAGCCTCTCCAGCAGCCAGAGCCCGGCCTGCGGAACTCCCAGCCGGCTCCCCGTCCACCCCAGCCCCCCGGGGTGTGTATCCCACACCGGTTCCCTGCACGCCCCAGCCCCCCCCGGTGGGGCGTATCCCACACCGGCTCCCCGTCCACCCCAGCCCCCCCGTGGTGTGTATTCCACACCGGTTCCCTGCACGCCCCAGCCCCCCCCGGTGGGGCGTATCCCACACCGGCTCCCCGTCCACCCCAGCCCCCCGGGGTGTGTATCCCACACCGGTTCCCTGCACGCCCCAGCCCCCCCCGGTGGGGCGTATCCCACACCGGCTCCCCGTCCACCCCAGCCCCCCCGGGGTGCGTGTCCCATGCCGGCTCCCCGCCCGCCCCGGCCCCCTGGGGTGCATGTCCCACACTGGCTCCCCGCCCACCCCGGCACCCTGCTGTGCGTGTCCCACACTGGCTCCCCGCCCGCCCCGGCCCCCCGGGGTGCTGTGTCCCACGCCGGCTGCCTGCACGCCCGGGCCCCCCGGGGTGCGTGTCCCACGCCAGCCCCCCGCCCGCCCCGGCCCCCCGGGGTGCTGTGTCCCACGCCGGCTCCCTGCACGCCCGGGCCCCCCGGGGTGCGTGTCCCACGCCGGCCCCCCGTCCACACCTAGCAGGGCTCTGGCTGCTCTGCTCTCCCCTGAGCAGCAGCTGGGCCCCACTTCTCCAGCAGCCGGACCCGGCCTGCGGAACTCCCGGCCACAAGGTGGGGGAGGGGCGGAGGGATCAGACACGCCCTCTCCACCCCTCCCCACCAGCCCCGCCCCGTCGAGCTTCAGGGGCGGGGCCATCTCAGGGCGCCGCCCATTCTGCCCACCACTGCGACGGGGGCCTGCGGGCCAATCAGCGAGCGCTATGTAGTAAGGGGGCGGGGCATGGATCCGCCGTCAGAGCTGGGCAGGAGAGAGGCGCCGCGATCCAGGCGGGCCAATCGGCGTTCGCCCTGATTGAGGGGGCGGAGCCTGGGAGCGGGCGGGCCAATCAACGTGCGGGTGAGTGAGGGGCCGGGGTGTCGGCGGGGTGTCGGACGCTGACAACGGCGGTCATGGAGCTGCGGCGGACGGTGAGGAGAACTGCGGGCCCCACGCCTGGGCGGGGGCTGCCGGGACCGGACCCCGGGGCCTGGGTCCACCTGGCTGCGGGGCGGGAGGCGGCCGGGGCCGGGACTGGGACTGGGACTGGGACTGGGACTGGCAGCTCCTCCGCCCGCGGGCTGCCTGCTGGGTTTACGGTATCGCCCCCGCGGGCTGGCTATTGCGTGCATTACGGTACCGCCCCGGTGCTTCCCGCGGGCTCGATGTTGGGTGCATTACGGTACCCCCGGCCCGGTGCTTCCCGCGGGCTCGATGTTGGGTGCATTACGGTACCCCCGGCCCGGTGCTTCCCGCGGGCTGGTTACTGTGTT
>NC_048299.1:280434315-280445773 GCF_013100865.1 Trachemys scripta elegans | reverse complement strand
CTCGCTTGTAGGGTTTCGGGGCCCCCCCGCCCCCCCGGGGGGGCCCCCGGGGGCGGTTTTTGGGGTGCTTTGGGGTCCCCCCCCCCCCCCGTGCTTTCCGAGGCCTGGTTATTGGGCGCATTACGGTACCACCCCCGCCCCCTGCTTCCCAAGGGGTCCATTACAATTGGATCCATTACTGTGTGCATTACGGTACCGCCCCCCTTCCCTAGGGCTGGTTGTTATGTGCATTACGGTACCGCCCCCCTTCCCTAGGGCTGGTTGTTATGTGCATTACGGTACCGCCCCCCTTCCCTAGGGCTGGTTGTTATGTGCATTACGGTACACACCCCTCATGGTGCCAGGTTCTGCACCGGCCCGGGGCGCCCACAGCTCTGTGCTGCCAGGTTCCCTCCCGCCCCGTCCTGGCATAGATGCTAGCACGTGGCAGGCACCCCTGTGCCCAGCCAGTGTGGACGGGGCAGGGGAGGCGGATGTCTGCTCCCGGGCGGTGCAGCCTGATCTGCCCCAGACGTGGCCCCACATGGCACCGGGGACCCTTGCCAGGCAGGGCTGGTGTCTCGGAGCGCTCGCTCCCGGGACAGGGGAGGCCGTTTGCGCCCGGGCACCAGATCTGCCCACCGCGCCTGGCACTGGAAAAACACCACGAGGCTGATTAGGAAACAGCTTTCTGAAGGCGACTTGCCAAGGCCGGCTGGGGGCTGTGCCGGGGGGCTGCGGCTGCAGCCTTGAACCGCTCTGCCATGGGACAGGCGGGAGGCCCCTTGATTTCATGTTCCCTCCCCCCCTCAAGGACAAGTTGTGAATCCGGCCTGAGGCTGGAAATGGGGAAACAGCCGCCTGCTCCTTGCGAGTGCCCGTGCCGGGCTCCCAGACAGGGTGGGGGGTGCCCCATGGTGCTTCCCGGTGTGGGCTGGCAGGAAGCAGTCAGGGTGGCAGATCTGCTGCCTCTCCTCTCGCTGGATGGCATTGGGGAGGGCGCGAAGGCGGGAGCCAGGGTGGTGTGTAGTCAGCGCCCACGGGGGGAAGCTGCAGGCAGGGACTGTCTGGGCTGGGCACTGTGCCAGGGGACCCTATGCCAGGGATGGGCAGCGGGCAGGACCCAACCCCCCCCACTCCCGGCTTCACACAGCCACCCCAAGTGGAGGACCCGACCCCCCCCCTCCCGGCTTTGCCCACCCCCCCCAGGGGCACGGCCCCAACCCCCCCCCCCCCGCCTTTGCCCACCCACCCCGTTGTGCTGCTCGGGCTTCGTGCCGGCGTTTGGCTCCGGCGGCTGTTTGGTCTCTAGAACCTTTTGAAGAATGAACCACGAGCGCAGCCAGTCGGCGGCTCCTCTTCGTCACCGAGTGCAGCCGGCTCGGCGCCCGTGGGGCTCGGCGCCCGTGGGGCTCGGCGCCCGTGGGGCTCGGTCCGGCTGCGCTGCTCGGGCTCCCCCGCCACGGAGGGGTGGGAAAGCGTTCTCCTAGGCTGGCCCAGACCCAAACGCCCAGCCGGACCCCGGCCTGCGCCTGCTTTCCACTTCCCCAGGGGTTGAGGCGATCTGCTCCCCAGGCATGTGTGTGTGACACAACACCTGTTCGCACAGCATGGCAACGCAGTGCTGATCCCAACAATTCGAGCAGGCCGCTCGCTCTGCACGCGATGTCTCCGCCTGCCCCGGGGCAGGACGAGGTCTCACTGCGTCCTCACCTCCCGTGCCCCAGCGCAGTCAGCTGGTGGGAAGTGGGCCTGCTCGGCAGGACTCCTGGGTTCTGCTGTTGGGTCACCAGATGGCAAGTGTGGAAAATGGGGACAGGGGTGGGGGCTGATAGGAGCCTGTGTAAGGCAAAGCCACGAATATCGGGATTGTCCCTATAAAATCAGGACAGCTGGTCACCCTAGTTCCGTGCTCTGCCACTTGTCATGTGCCGGGGGCAAGTCATGTCTAGTCCCCCCCTCTGCAGAATGCAGGTCGTTCCCGGGGAGGCTGCACTAGTGAGTCCTCGTGCGCTGCTCTGCACAGCTGTGGGTGGTGTTTGCGGACAGCCGCTGGCTACAGCTGTGCTGTCGAGGCGGCAGGCGGGTGCTGGTGCTCCGCTCTGGGATGCTGTGGCTCTGATGGCCGGCGTCGGGCACGTTCTGGGTGTGGTTGTGACCAGCAGTGCCGTGAGCTGCCCTCACGAGAAGCGTGGCTGGCGGTGCAGCCAGGGGATGGCTCGGTGCAGCTGGGCCTGGTGGGACGGGCAGGCTGCCAGCTCTGGGCCTCACCGTGGTTCCCTGGGAGCAGCTGGGGAAGCTCTGGCTGGTGCCCCGGGAATGTCTCGGGCCCTGGCAGCTCCGCGCTGCCCGGTGGCAGTGAGTTCCACAGGCAGTTCCCAGGGCGGCCGTTCCTCCCCTGCACTGTCAGAGTCCCACTGATCTTTGTGCCTTGGCCCCCAGGTGCAGCTCTGCCGTTTTCACTCCCTCCTGCTGCAGAGGAGGTGCCCGTGGCAGCCGCCCGCCCTGCACTGCAGTCAGGGGGCCAGCCCTCCGATGTCACGGTAAGCTCTTCGCCGGGGAGCCCTCCAGACCGGCCCCTTTCTTGGACAGGGCCTTGGGTCGGGATGTGTGTGTCCGTCCCCTTGTTACCCACTTGGGTGTGTTGGAAACGCTCCTCCCCACGGTGCTCACCCCATGCCCCACCCTGGGCCTGTCTGCACCCGCCTGCCGGGCGGGTGTGAAATAACGGGGGGGCCACGCTGAGATTGCTCAGTCAGGGCAAACTGCAAAGACTGGTGGGTTATTCACCCAGCCGGCCGCAAACCAGCTTCTCTAATACCTTAGTGGTGACCCCAGAGCCAACACACAGCTCCCCGAGAGCAACCCAGCCCTGGGCTCCCCCCGACAGCCCAGTCAGGCACAATGAGGAGTGCTGAAAATCATGTTCATCGTGTATAAAGTTCTACCAGTCTCCAGGGATCGGACACGTCATCCCCTAGCTCACTGGCTGTCTCAGCTCTTACCCAAACGCGCTTCCAGCCAGCTCTTCTTAACCACTCTCAGATTTCTTAAACAAGACAAGAGAGGATCATGGTTAAAAGCTGGTTATACATCCGGCTATGAACAGACTCGTTGATCAGTTTCACAGCAGACCTGGTGAGCTGCTGAGTGCAAAAAGCTCTTTCCAGAATTGGTTCCTCAGGTTTCAGTCCCTGTGCAGAGTTTGTTCTAATTCTGCCACAAAGAGGAGCAGGGGGCTCCAGACTGGAGCGGGAGATCTCAGCTACGGGATCAGGGCCCTGGAGTTCCTGTATAGATCTCCGGCCGGCTGCGACAGCGTCTGGCCAGCAGGCGTTCCTTGGGTGGAGCTTTGCAGTAAAACCTCCTGTTGGTTGTGTCTACACAAAAACATTGTGGCTTTGCAGTAAAGTCACATCGGATACTCCTTCATGAAACGTAGGAGCCAGAGGTGCAGTATGGGGAGCGATGAGGGTCAGGTGCAGTCCCGCGTGTCCCGTCCCCCCCGCGGGTCCCTCGCCTTTTTTTCCATCAGCCCCCATGTCCCCCCCTTTTGGGAAGTGCCCCCCCAAGGCTCTGGGGTACGCAGGGCCTTCGCCCCCGCACCCCTTTTTTCTACTGGCGCCTCTGATGGGAGCCTTGTCTTATAACAGGCTTAATCAAAAGTGATACGAGCTATGAAAGCGAGATCTTGGAAGAGTGTTGCCATTTTCATAATGTAATCAAAATAGTGTACGGATAACTGATAATTCATCACTAGTGTGTAATGAGCCTGTCAGAAAAACACATTTGATATTTCCAAGATCGCTGCTTTATTAGCCTATGCTGAGGTAAGGAAGAAAGTCCCGGGAAAGATGCATTTTTCGGAGGGGGTTGGCGAGACTTGACATTTCCGTGAACGGGGTTTGCGGGTTGTTACAGTTTGGGGACAGGGCCCGGCTGGTTACCTGGGTAACCTCTGACACGAGCAGGCACGCAGCCAATTAGAGTTCGTCGCTAATTGTCTCCCAACACAGGTCTGGTCTCTGCCGCGGCTGGAGCTGTTTGTAAGGACTGGTCCAATGGCCGTTTACAGACTTCTCTAATATGTCTGGAGAGGGAGATTTGGGTCCTTTCGCCTACTAGTCGCGTGAACCTGTCAGGCTCCCTGTCACGGGGGGTTGGGCACTGCCCAGGCCTGGCAGCCTCCCTGCTGCCCACCCTGCTGTGCCGCCAGCCGAGGCCTGTTTGGAGAGGGTGTGGCCTGGCTCTGCTGCACTGGGGGGGCGGGGAGGGGGTCCCAGGGGCCGTGGAGGTCACGAGAGTGGGACAGTCACGGGGGGCATGGCGGCGAGGGGCAGTGGTAGCCACAGGGGGGGCAGGGCAGTCACGTCAGGGGGCTGGAGGTCATGGGGGGCTCTCACCTCTGTCCCCTTGTCCCCCCCAGCTGGCGCCAGCGCATGAAGCTGCTGTGGAAGGTGCTGCTGGCTATGGGGACCCTGGTGGCCGGGAAGTACTACGTCCTGGCTGACGCCCAGGAGCGGAGGAAGACGTGGCTGCTGGTGGAGGGTGTCGGGCGCTTCCGCAGGTGGGTTTTGGCCGGGCCCAGGTACAAGGGGCTCCCTCTACACGGGCGTCCAGGTGACTCTAGGGCCTGGGGAAGGCGCAAGCTCCCAGGCCCCACTGCAGGGGGAATCAGGACTCCTGGGTTCTCTGCCGGCCCCAGGCTCCGTGTGCCCCCGGGCCAGTCGTCCCCCCTCCTTGCCATGGCCGTGCTGAGCCATCCCGCCCTGTCCCTGCAGGTCCCTGACCCTGGGCGTGCGGATCTCATGGGATTACTGGTGGACGGCCTCTGTGAAGCTGGGGGGCGTGGACGAGGTATGTTCCCTGCCGCATGGGGACCCACATGTCCCTTGGCTGTGAGCCGGTGCCAGTCCCCTCCCAAGCCAGACGGGTCACTGCCAGCCGCCCCAATCCCACGGTGATGGGCATGGCGTCAGCGTGCTGGGGGGCACAGATGCTGCCTGGACGGGGTGGAGGGGTTTTCAGAGGGGGAGCCCCTCTGCTGCCGCTGGGATCCTGGGCAGGTCCCGTCTCCCTGGCCGTGCAGCCCCCAGGGGGCAGCGCCCCCTGCTGGTGTGTGTGTCCCTCCATCGCAGCCCTGTTACCCCTCTTTGCTTGGGACATGCCCCCTGCTGGCCGGGACTAGACACCCCCTGCTGGCCGTGTCCCGCCGGTGCTAATGGCTGCGCCCCGCCTTGTGTCCCTGTCGTCAGAACAGCTCAGAGTACAAGGAGGTGATGTCAGCCTGTCACCAGCGGGCGGCCGACAGGCTGGTGAAGGGCGCCATCCGCAACGGGGGCCTGTACATCAAGCTGGGCCAGGGCCTGTGCGCCTTCAACCACCTCCTGCCGCCCGAGTACATCAGCACCCTGCGCGTGCTGGAAGACCAGGCCCTCAAGAGGGGCTGCGGGGAGGTGAGTGCCGGCTCCCCGGGGCCGAGCGGCGGGCTCTGCGGGGCTCGTGGAGACGGGGTGCGGGGAGGTGAGTGCCGGCTCCCCGGGGCGTAGCGGCGGGCTCTGCGGGGCTCGTGGAGACGGGGTGCGGGGAAGTGAGTGCCGGCTCCCCGGGACGGAGCGGCGGGCTGTGCGGGGCTCGTGGAGACGGGGTGGGGGGAGGTGAGTGCCGGCTCCCCGGGGCCGAGTGGTGGGCTGTGCGGGGCTCCTGGAGACGGGCCTCTCCTCGGGCACCCCCACTGTCTCCAGGGCAAGGGGCTGGACTGGGAGCCTCCTCTGCCCCTAGCTTCCCCCAGCTGCACCGGGGGTGGGCTGGGCAGAGCTCTCTTCTACACACCACTGAGCACCCGCCTGGGCTCCCTGCCTTCTGGAGCATGGGCACTGGCTGCTCCTGCAGGCTGGGTGAGGGGGACCCCTGCCCGACAGACCCTCCCAACTCACAGCACACGGGGTACAGCTGGAAACTCCGGTTTGGTCTCCGCTGCCTTGGGGCTGCTCAGCCCCTGCGTGTGGCATCTCTGGCTGCCCCTGCCCACTCTGGGCACGAGCCGGTGCCGGAGGGCAGCTCCCTGACGGCCAGCCCTCCCCATCTCCTGCCGCAGGTGGATGAGTTGTTCCTGGAAGATTTCAAAGCCACGGCCACCACGCTCTTCCAGGAGTTCGACTACCAGCCCATGGCCGCGGGCAGCCTGGCCCAGGTGCACAAGGCCCGGCTCCCGGACGGCAAACTAGTGGCTGTGAAGGTGCGTGAGCCAGAAGGGCGGGTGTGGCTGACCTCCCTCGCTGGGGCTGGCTCCATACTGGGGTCCTGGAGCCAGAGGGGCCCAGCTGCAGTCTGGGCTGAGAGCAGCCCCGCGTTGCTGGGTGGGAGCAGGGGTGGGTGGCTCAGGCTGATGGAAGGGGCCTGCAGGGTGGAGGACAGGCCAAGACCCGAGGCAACTCCCAGGACTTCCCTGCAGCTGCTGCCCCAGGGCTGGGCCTGGGGCCGGGAGGGAGATGGGGGCTCTGCCCCAGGCAGCGGTGTGCAGCGCCCCATCCCTGGTTGGCTCCGTGGGGCTGCAGTCTGAGCCCTGCCTGCTGGGGGTGCTGCCAACACGAGGCCCCCTGCTCTGCAGGCAGATGGGGCAGCATGGGGTGGGGGTGGTGAATTGCATTCTGGGAGGGGGAGTCTCTGCAGGCCGCGCCAGCCCCTCGTGGTGTGGCTCAGCTGGGCCCTGGGATGCCCCGTCTGGCTGGGAGTCGCTGAGGGCAGCCAGCGGCGGAGGCGGGTTCCCAGCGCGCTCCGTCTCCGCCTCCCCAGGTGCAGTACATCGACCTGAGGGACAGATTCGATGGGGACATCCGCACGCTGGAGCTGCTGCTGCACATCATCGAGTTCATGCACCCCAGCTTTGGGTTCAGCTGGGTCCTGAAGGTACCGGCGTCGCCCGATCCCCAGCTAGTGCCGCCAGCCGGCTCCTGCCCATGGCTCAGGCTGTTAGCATCCCAGGCCCGGAGCTCCCCTTCGTGCCGGCAGGACGAGGCACTGAGCGACCCCATGCTCTGGGGGGCTCCCCCGGCAGAGGGTTGAAATGGGAGCAGTCGATGCCCCACGCTGTGGGATGTGTGCCCACCTTGGCATGGGAACGCTCTCGCTAGCCCATCTGCTGGGGGCCCCTGGCCATGCCCCTGCCCTCTCTCTCTGCAGGACCTGAAGGGGACGCTGGCCCAGGAGCTGGACTTCGAGAACGAGGGCCGGAACGCGGAGCGCTGTGCCCGGGACTTGCGCGACTTCCCCTACGTTGTGGTCCCCACTGTGCACTGGGACAAGTGCAGCAAGGTGCGGACGCAGGACAGCTGGGCCCGTCTCCCCCGCCCTTTCCTGTGGCCGGGTGGGTTTAGCCCTGGGAGGCAGCTGGGGTTGCCCCCTCACCACCAGACCAGCTCCTTCCCCCCAGGGGGCACAGGAGACCCCCTCGCCCTGGTAACTGGACCTGCCTGTACCCCGGGCCCGTAGCAGGGGGCGAGGAGCTGCTGGGCCGACACTAGTTCTCTGCTGGCTGCACTCGGGGAGAGCAGGGCCCCAGCCCCTCCTGACCCCCATCTGCTCCCCACAGAGAGTCCTGACGACAGATTACTGCGAAGGCTGTAAAATCAACGATGTGGAGAGCATCCGGGCGCAGGGGCTGGACCTCAAAGACGTGAGTGAGGCGCTGCAGTTCGGCAAAGCGGGGAGCCCAGCTCCCTGGGGTGATTGGGGACCAGGAAGTAGGGCCCAACGGATTCTGTGAACCTGCCCCTGGGCATAGGGCTGCCACGTTTAAGCTCCCCCACCATGCTGCCGCTTGTAGTGTTCCTGTGGGCTGGGAGGGGGAGACGATCCACCCCAGAGGCAGCTGCATTCACCGGCAGGCAAAGCATGCCCCTTCTGCTGCAAGCGCTGTGGAATGGCTGAATGACGGCACTTGCTGAGGGGGCCGTTGCTGTACCCTGCCCCGAGCCCCCTCGGTGAGACTCCCTCTGCCACCTTGGGGCGCTCAGCGGCTCACCCCCCGTCTCGCCCTCTTGCAGACCGCAGTCAAGCTGATCCAGATGTTTGCTGAGCAGATCTTCTACACGGGCTTCATCCATGCGGACCCGCACCCTGGGAACGGTACGGGGGCTGGGGAGCAGGGAAAGGCCCAGCACACAGGCTGCGATAATGGCACTGCCCTCTCCCCTCCACGGGCGCCTTTGCCTGCATGTCCCCTGCCCAGAGCGCCGAGGGGAGGCGGCTAGTGGCGGACGCAGGCGCTGTGCAGTGACCCGCTCTGTGTTGCAGTGCTGGTGCGGAGGGGCCCCAAGGGGAAGGCCCAGCTGGTGCTGCTGGATCACGGCCTCTACGAGTTCCTCAGCGAGAGGTAGGGAGCGGGCGGGGGGCCAGGGGGCAGCGCTCCAGGGCCCGTCTCCACCCCTCCGGGCAGGGAGGTGGGGCAGGCAGCCCTGGGTGACACGGAACCTCTCCCCGGGGCAGGGACCGGACGGCACTGTGCAAACTGTGGCGAGCCATCATCCTGCGGGATGACACTGGCATGAGGGCCTTCTCCGCCGAGCTGGGCGTGAAGGGTGAGTGGGGGCTTGGGGGACATGGTGAGGGGGCCCCAGGCAATTCCCATGCTGGGGGGGTACAGAGGGGGGGGAGGATTGAGTGGCTCAGACCCTCTGGCTGCTAGCCTGGGCCCTGCCCCGGCTCCCCTGACGGCCAGGCCTGGCCTCGCCCCGCCCCAGATTATTTCCTCTTCTGCGAGATCCTGATGCAGAGGCCCATCCACATGCGGCGGCTGAGGCTGGCTAACATCCTGACGCGGGAGGAGACGCTCTACATGCAGGCCATGGCCCAGCACCACTTCGATCGCATCATGCAGGTGCTCAAGGACCTGCCCCGGCCCATGCTCCTCGTCTTCCGCAACATCAACACCGTGCGCAGCATCAACATCGCCCTGGGCGCCCCCGTCGACCGCTACTTCATCATGGGCAAGAGGTGAGGGGGCTGGCCCCTGCCCGGCCCCACGCTGACACAGCTGGCTGTGCTGGCGTAGGGCTCTGCCCGGGCCTGACTGGCTCCTCTGTCCCCGCAGCGCCCTGAGAGGCTGGAGCAGGCTCACTGGCCACAAATCCTCCGGCATCCGCAGCCTCTTCTGCTGGCTCTGGGTGAAGTGGGAGACCCTCAAGTTCGAGATCGCCCTCAGGTAGGGGGGCGTGCGGGCTCCCGCAGTGGGGCGCTGACTCGACCTAGGGGGTACTGCTGCTACACACTCCATGCTGGCTCTCGCTTCCTCCCCAGGCACGAGATGTTCTCCATGAGGCTGATGGCCTCCCTCATTCGCTTCCTCGCCTACGTGGGCTTCCTCTCCGAGAGCGACCAAATCTACGAGTACCTCCAGGCCTAGCTGAGCCGCTGCAGAGACAGGCAGACCCAGGCCTGCTGCGGACTCGGGGGCTGGCTGGATTGAACGCCAGGGGCAGCGCCTTGCCAGCGGGAGCCTGGGCCTTTCCCTGTGGCCGCACAGCCCCTCATCTTACCCTAATAAAACGTGTATGCCTGCGGGCGCCCCACAGCGGGTGGTCAGTGGTGCTGCAAGGGGAGCAGCAGGGCGGGAGGAGCCAGGCCCCCTCGCTCCATGGCTTTCTGGCAGTTTGTACGGTGGGGCGGGGACACCCACTTCTCCAGCCAGGCTGCCCATACGGCGATGGCCCCTCCTGGCCAGCACCAGCGTCTCTCCCCGTGCCAGCCCTGTAAACAGCCCCCAGCCAAACCCCCTCAGCCAGCAAACACCACAGCCACGAGCACGTTGTGCTTTTTCTTTACAAACCCCTCCCATTTCGTACAAAGCCGGGCCGGGCCTCCTAGCCCGGACATCAAGGAATTTACAAGAGCTGGGGCAGGCGCTGGCCCCGAGTCCATTAGAAATGAGCCGTGACGCGGTCGATTTCCAACAAGTCCTCCAGGATCTGCAGGGAAAGAAGCAGGCAGGTCAGGGGAGGGCCTCGCCCCTGGGGTTGCTGACTCACCCCGCTGGGATGGGGCCCTACTCACGATGTCTGGTGTGGTGCCGATCTTCTTGGCCAGCTCGTTGCGCTCCATGGCACTGAGGTAGAGGTAGCGGCTCAGCAGCTCCCCATCCAGGATGTTGCGGACGGCGTTCTGCAGGATCCGGCGGTCCACGTGCAGCATCCTGTGGGAGAGGAGCTGCAGCTACCGGCTAGGCCATGGTCCAGGCTGGCCTGCCCCCCACTGCTGCCCTGCCCACGTTCTCAGGGCACTTAGGATGGCCCGGGGAAAGGCACCGGGTGAAAGCCCCAGGTATCCCCCTGCAGGGGGGATGGCAGGTTTGTGCTATGGCCAAGAGGCCATGGGGGACCACACAGAGCCCCAGCTCCTCTCCCCAAGGGCCCTAGCAGAGGACACCCCCTCCCCCCGCCCTGCATGGAGTCCTAGGAAGCAGCTAGCCTGGCCCAGGAGCCCCACAGCCTGCTTTGAGGTCTATCCCCCCTTGCAATAGAGGGCTTAGTGCAGCCCCACCCAGCACCTCCCTGGAGACACTTCACTACATCCCCTGCTACTGCCAGGGGGCAGTTGAGCTCAGGGCCCTTCCCCTTGGCCGAGGGTACCGGGTACTGGCACCCGGCAGCTGATCCCTGCCCCTCCAATGTCAGACAGGCTAAATGCCATCTTTCCTTAAGGATCCCACAGAGCTCAGCCCAGATGCAGCCACCTCTGGGGTGGAGAGCAGCCATCAGGCGCACACCAGAGGAGGGGGTGTCTGGCCAATGGCAGTGGGGCTGACTGGGCCAGGCCGAGGTGGGCAGCAAGGTGCAGGGCGGTACCTGAAGGCTCGGGGGTTGAGGCCGGCATGGTGTGACAGCATGGTGGTGAGGGCGTTTTGCAGCATCAGCAGGCGCCGGTACGTCTTCTCCAGCATGGGCAGGAGGAGGCCAATCCCGCCGTCCAGTGTGGCTGGGGAGAGGAGAACGGCCCGGTCAGGGAACCCCAGAACGCCCCGCTTTGAGGGGAGGCTCCCTGGGCTGGGCCAGCAGTGAGCCCTGGGAGCTCAGGGTAACGGACTGGGCGCAGCAGTTGGGACCCAGGTGCCCCCTGCAAGATAACACCTTCCATTGCAGCAGGGGGCAGAACCCGGAGCGAGCCTGGCAGCTCCGGTTCTTTCCCCGCCCACTAGCCCCACCACGTCCTACTCTGGATACCAGTGCTGGGACGCACTTCCCACGGCCCCAGGCAAGCCCCTGCTCCCATCACAGGCTGTGCACTGCCCCATGGCCCCACAGCTGCAGCTGATGCCCACTCCGCCCTTCCTCTCATTGGCCCCTCACTCCGACCCCATCTTCCCCCAAGAGCCACCACACGGCTCCTCCGCTTCCCAGCACTGCCCACCTCCACGATCCCCCCCCCCCCCCCCCCCCCCCCCCCCCCCCCCCCCCCCCCCCCCCCCCCCCCCCCCCTGCCCCCC